>NW_022476147.1:0-52901 GCF_009193645.1 Aspergillus pseudonomiae
CTCACTGCTCTTCCCATCATCGAGACACAAGGCGGCGATGTGTCAGCGTACATCCCTACAAATGTTATCTCGATCACAGATGGTCAGATATATTTAGAACCCGAACTCTTCTATAGGGGCATTCGGCCTGCTATTAATGTTGGGCTTTCCGTTTCTCGGGTTGGCTCCGCAGCTCAACTCGGGCCCATGAAACAAGTTGCTCGCTCACTCAAGCTCTACCTAGCACAGTACCGCGAGATTGCTGCGTTTTCTCAATTTGGATCAGACCTTGATGCTGCCACCAAGCAAACTCTCAGACGTGGTGAGCATCTGACAGAGCTGCTGAAGCAAAAGCAGTACGCTCCGATGGCTGTCAATGAAATGGTGCCCTTGCTATATGCTGGGATCAACGGTCTTATCGACGGAATTCCCGTTAGTCAGATCCAACGCTGGGAAGCTAACGTGCTCGCCCATTTCAAGTATTCTGAGCCTGAGCTGCTCTCCAGGATCGAAAAGGACGGCATTTTAAGCCATGAGCTAGAAACACAAATCAAGGAAAAAATTATGGCATTCAACAGAGTTTTCTCATAAGTTAGTCAATCATTCCCGATTGACCTGGTTCGATTCAAATACATGCTGTCATTTTGTCATACCTGCACGGACACCATTAATGCTCGACCACATTAGAGCCATGACTGACATATGTATAATTGTACTGATCGTTACATGGAAATTACAACGGCTCTATTGGTTATGGTGATCAGCACCTTGATCAAAACACATGTAACTAGGTTAACCGCAAATTTGTATACGGGCCTATTTATCCTGTCATATGGATTGGGGCCCTTTTGGATTCTGGATGTGTCATTAAGTGGAGAACGGATTCTACATCATCTCAAATCCAAATAACGAATACCATTAACTCCGTATTGCGACAATGAGATATTAGCTAATTTTTGATACAATGGTATCGGAGCTGCTACGTACCATAGATGGGTGCCCTTACACATGAAGTAAAATACGGGATGGACATATGGTTTCTGTGAAGCGATGGATGCTTGTCTATTGGATGGTACCCGAGACGGACCCAAAAATCTATCTAGGTGACTGGGAGAACTAAGGCAGAGGGAATGGTATCAACGTTCTAACAGTTTCATGTACCTTAAGAATTGATGGGAGGGGCGTCCAGCTTGAGCCTAGCGTCCGTGCGAGTGATTTCGTTGCCCCACTAGATAGTTTCTACCATTCATTACAAGGCACAACATCATACTCGTCGCAATTTAGTAGCCGATCATTCGATTCTTGTTCCACCGTTCGCATTTTAGAGTCTTTATCCTCCTTATAATTCCACTATGGAGGCCGAAGCACTTGTCGATTATTTCTTATACCATTAAAGTCGTCAAAATAGTGCTCAATAATCAAAATCCCGGTATGCAGCTGGCGGTCTACAGTTTGTAACTTGCTGCCAAACACCGACTAGCCTACGGATGGCATGCAGATGTCTTTTGACTTTCCACTGCAGTTGTAGAACTACAGTCTCTAGTTGGTTACCACTCATTCTGAACGATTGATGGCGTATGCTGGGAATTGTCTATGCTTCTACACTATGTACACTACTTATTTCTCGACAGCACTGACAAATATTCTGGAGTCCATTTAAGGATAATACAGTATACTTATGTCAAAGTCGCACTCAGGAGACTGACTATACATACATATTCTGAATTGATCTTCAATTTAAATCTTCCAACTCAAGCGTATAGCATCTTGCACCTCATGAGTCATACGACTGAACGCGGAACTAGAGCGGCAGGTTAGTCATTCCGCCCAACAAAACAGGCCAGGCGAAGGCAGAGTTGGCGGTTGGTGATAAACAACCTGTTTGCTCCTCCGCTAAATTTACAAATGTAAAGGCCCCGATGGAGGTCATTACTTCTAGCAAGGATGGTATATCTCATACTGCAACTGAATTTGGAGTGAAAAACCTATAGTGAACTAATAGATTGGGTTTCCTACCAAACGCTTTCGAATTGTTTACCTCAGTGTTACAGACCCTTTGTCTAGCGCACCTTTATCGAAAGCGGGAACACAAGGCAGAAAACCACAGGACGATAAGAGCTGAAAGCAGCCGCAGGATTACCAAAGGACGGTTATAGGGAGTACCTGACAACACAGTTAACTGACAGCCATTACTAGCCAAGTCACGTGACAAGCTGAATGGTATACCAATTATCACCGGAAAGTATACAATTTGGTATATCGTATACCACGTGTATACCAACGGTATACCACCCAGCATACCAAGATACTCCAGGGAAGGATATATAAGGACACTCGTTTATGTACTTAGTTTAGTTCTTCGTGATCAATCTAAATTGTTACTTGATAGCTACATTCTATTCAGGAACATTTTCGTATCGTTACCAGCTCAACTCGTTCGCACTATCTAACAATTGAGTATACGTACTCAATTGGCCGGGCCTTTCTAGCTTGGACTATTCGCAGCAGCATCGTCACTACCGTACCATCGAATTGTTCGGACCATATTGGGTCACCTACCGTCACCAGTCACTAGTGGATTCTAGCCACCAAGTAAGTCGCATCTAACCAAGATAGCTAACTGGTCGCAGAGTCCTTGGACGAATACCCGGGCGTAACACTCAGTTACCGAACCAAAGTATACCATTTTACTTTTTACAGCAACACTTTTGCCACATGTTCCGTAACCACATACTAGCTTATACGTAGCTCATGTATTAAGAAAAGGAATGGGAAATATAAGAGAGAGAGAGAGAGAGAGAGAGAGAGATAAGTGATAAGTGAAAATGGCTTTAGCTTTACTGTTCACCGTGAAGTATTGACAACTACCACATAATCTGGGCGTACCAGAAGGGTCATCTTCGTCAGCGAGAGTGTAAGATATGAGAGACTGTGCACTGTACTATATGGCCAAGAGCAAAAACAAGATAACATGCATTAATGTAGAAGATCATCTTGCCTACTATATTTAGACCAATGTTTTAGCTAGAAAAGCTGCGCGTAGAAACAGCACCAGGAGGCGCGTACACAACCAACTTAATCCTTTCCCCCCAAAACTGGGGGAGCGCAGATGAAGAAAAGGAAGCGAACGCCTTGGCAGCCATACCACGAGAATATTGAACATGAAGAGTTGCGGGGAAGCCAGCAGATCACATGATACATTGTGACGAGACCGTCACGAGAAATACCAGAAATACAACTCTGAGGTTTTGATTGGCTTAAACGTATGATGACTAATTTGGATCGAACACCGTGAGGTGAAATTAAAATGGAAAACATTGAAATTTTAATATTTCGCAAGAAACTTTCCGATTTCGCGAGTCGGAATTGTTCGAGGACCCTCAGAGGGCGGGCTCAGACCCCCGCCCTCATTTTGCGGGTCTGCCAGCCACCCTCGGAGGGGCGCCCGCGGACTAGGGCGAAGTCCAGTTGCAGGTACGAGACGCGTCTGTTTTCTGGCCTCGTTTCGCTCCGCCACCTAGTGTATCGCGTTCCTGGTCTTCACTAAGGTATATAGGACGTTATGCCTTCCTTTGGGTTCGTCTGCGAACAGGCGAAGCACCCGTGGATGCTTTTGTATCAGAATCACCCACTGTTGTTTCGGAATTGGTAATCTATCGTACAGAGATTCTCTGGTGTTGTGGTCAGGTGACCCGGTTGCCGCCTTAGGCTCCCTATAGGTTCTGACAATTGATATGAAAGACGGCATGTTTTGTAGCCACACCTTCTCTTCTTTGTTTCCATTACCGCATCCAATTCTCCATGCTCCTCGAAAAGGAAACTTAGCAGTAGTACAATATCTCCAGTACTTGTTCAAAAAGTGCGAAAAGTGCGAAACTCGGCTAGAGTACTTGTAAGCTTATTACGAGAATCTCTGTAACACAATCTAGCCTTCTCTAGTTAAATGTGGCGACTAGGTCGACAAATTTGGAGCGGAGTGGTCTGATGAAGAACCACCGGAGCAGGGCAACAAAGCGAAGCTAAAGGTCTTCTGACAAAGACACAATAAGCAGTTCTTGCCGGAGGCGGAATGAGATCATTGAGAGTTTATGCTAACCTGTTCAGTTGTCCGACGGCAAGGTTCGGTCTGGAACAGCCAGTCGCATAGCGGATTTCTCCAGTTCTATGGCTCACCCCTTTGTCGCCTTTGCATTTCCTTGGTAAACCACGTAGCTGACGCTTTTTAGGTCAAATCCGAATAACCATGCCTTGTGACTTTGATCGACATCCATAAGACAAGAAGCCCCGTTTATCAAGTATGCAGCACCTCTAGCAAACTATTATATTATTACCAAAAATTCTTCCCCATGTAACTCCCACCTTCAACAAATATTTTAGGTAGTTACTCGAAAATTCCTCTGTCTAGACAAGGGCCTCATAGCAAAGCGAAGCGCTTAAAAAGTTACATGTATCCTATATTTATTGTTGAAGGATATGTGTAACCAGGGCAGTGTTTGGCCACGAACAATGCCCCGTCGGCCCTTTTCTCGCCACTGAGATTTAACATTCCCTAACAATGTCTGCTGTTGAGGAGGCCTTTTTGGCTGCAGCGGCCAATTTAGAACATGTTCTGCCGTCTCGGCTCGATGCTACTGCTTCATTCATTGAACCCTCAGATGCATCAACAGGCACCGCCCACGATCTACTCTTTCACTTTCCCGGGGAGCCAAGCGATGGGAAAACGGCTTTCGAAAAGCAATTTCTAGGATTTATACGTCACATTCAGTTGTTGCAACTCAGTACTCTAGAAACTCAGATACCCTGCGCGGAACTGGAGAGTGATTCTTGCCAGTCTGTACTGCCCGTGCCGTATACCAGGCCGTATACCAGGCCGCTCAACAGTCGACTGTGTCCTGCGATGAAAAGAGGATCTGAATGGTATGAATTGGATAATAAATCAATTTGATGTGATATTCCGACACTGACTGGTTGATTAGGCTGGATGAAGATTGGGATAGTAACCATATCAACTGTTGTGCAGGAGATGTGTTTGCACGCGATGATAATAGTTCATACATAAGACGAGCGCTTGGTGAGCAAAATCAGGAAATAAAGCTTCCACGAGAGGTTGTTTCAAGTATTTTCTCCGAAATACTTCTTCATCGTGCGGGGGGCAAGAATGGTCATCTTGTGGCAGAACTGCAGAAGCATCGTCAGATGAACAAAGCGCTTCGGACAGCACTACAGGATATCACAAAATTTATTAGACAAATTGCTAATGGGAATCTCTCAACAAAGCTTTCAATTGATCGGTTGGAAATGGACACAGACATCATCACTTCTAAGATCACGAGTAATGTCATGATAGATCAACTGCGAGCTTTGGCTTATGAGGTGTCCAGGGTTGCATTGGAGGTAGGAACGGAGGGCCTTCTTGGTGTCCCAGCACAAGTTCCCGGAATGCACGGCGTATGGAAGAAGATTACTGAGAATATCAACTCCATGGTATTGAATTTGACAAACCAAATTCGGGAAATTACTGCGGTCACGACAGCAGTGGCACACGGTGATTTGTGTCAAAAGATCAAAGGGCCCGCAAAAGGTGAAATATTTCAACTGCAGGACACCATCAATACTACGGTAGACCAAATCCGTACAATTGTCACTGAACTGAGCCAGGTCTCCCGTGATGTCGGAATTAGAGGGGTTCTTGGCGGACAGGCCCGTATATATGGGTCTCAAGGAATATGGAATGAACTTACTGCCAACGTCAATATGATGGCGGACAACTTGACCTCACAAGTTCGGGCCTTTGGCCAAATCACTAATGCCGCCACTGATGGTGACTTTAGTAAAATAATTAAAGTGAGCGCCTCTGGCGGGATGGACGAGCTGAAGCAAAAAATAAACAAGATGACCTCCGACTTGCGTGATAGAATCCAGCACAATATTGCGGCTATGGAGGCTGCTGAGCTGGCAAACAAGAGCAAGTCGGATTTCCTTGCGAATATGAGTCATGAGATACGAACACCCATGAACGGCATTATTGGCATGACTCAACTTACTCTTGATACAGATGATCTGGCTCCGCACACCCGAAACATGCTAAATGTGGTTCGCAACCTAGGAAACAGTCTCTTAGTGATCATTGATGATATCCTCGATGTCTCTAAAATCGAAGCAAATCACATGGAGATCGAGGCTGTTCCATTTAGCCTGGGGCAAGCTATATTTAAAGCCCTGAAAACTCTTGTGGCTGCGTGTAGTGAAAGAAGCCTTCGCCTCATATACCATACCAACCACTCAGTGTGTGATTATGTGATTGGGGACGCGTTTCGCCTGCGGCAGGTTATTCTAAATCTAATTCGAAATGCAATCAAATTCACTGAGACTGGAGAGGTTGTGCTTACTGTCAATGAGACACACTCAACAGCTTGTCCTCCAGGCAAATGTTCACTCGAGTTTTGCGTTTCGGATACAGGTATCGGCATAGAAAAGAGCAAATTAGAATCGATTTTCGATACCTTTCAACAAGCGGATGGCTCTATGTCGAGACGATTTGGCGGCACCGGACTGGGCTTATCAATATCCAAGAAGTTGGTCAAATTGATGGGAGGAGACATATACGTCACGTCCACCATGGGTGTCGGGAGCAATTTCCACTTCACATGCGTATTTCGATTGTTGGATCGATCTATCAAGGACATTGCCAAGGAGCTTACACCATATAAGAGCTGTCGAGTGCTGTTCGTCGAAGAACCTGATAAATATACCTGTGGCGATTCAGAGCACATCAAGCTGGTTCTACAGGAGTTTGGTCTTGACACTGATATTGTGAATATTCAAGACTGTACCTCTCAACCAGGAACTCTGGTTCCGCCCATCACAATTCCACATCGGCAATATGACGTCTTGATGGTGCAGACTATAGAATCTGTTTCTCACCTGAGGGGCTTGGATACAATCAAGTCTCTCCCTGTTGTTCTGGTCTGTCCTGTGGTGTCAGTCGATATGGAGTCCGCACTACATTTAGGCATAATATCCTATGTGACAACTCCCTGCTGCCCAATTGATTTAGTTAACGGAATCCTCCCTGCTCTAGAAAGCCGACCTTTACGCAATCACTCAGGAAACTCTCATCCTTTGTTCATTCTGCTCGCTGAAGACAACGAGGTAAACCAGCAGGTAGCGCTTAAGATGATAGAAAAGTACCATCATCATGTGACTGTAGCTGGAAATGGTCAAGAGGCCCTGGATGAGTTTCGGCACCAACAGTACGATGTAATCTTAATGGATGTTAAAATGCCTGTCATGGACGGATTGGAGTCGACGGTCCAAATTCGCGAGTACGAGAGAGCCCACGGTCTACGCCACACTCCTATCATCGCTCTCACGGCTCATGCGATGCTCGGCGACCGGGAAAGGTGCATTGCAACAGGAATGGACGACTATCTCCCCAAACCGCTCAACCAAACAGAGTTGATGGAAAGTATCCACAAGCAGGCCACTCTGGGGGGCAACCTATAACTTACGTTTTCAACCACCAAGTTGCGGATACCAGCGAGTTGCGAGTCCAGTATCCCGTATAAAACTACAGTTTTTAAGGCAAGGGATTTCAACCATATCGTGATTATTCTAGTTGACCTTCCATATATGATCAATTACAGTCTTACTTGATCTAGTTTGAGATTTTATGTTCTCTACTGTCTACATTAACATGGTGGGAAAAAATGCGTCAAAATACATGGTACTATAAGTTGCCTATGTAATCTCGTTGACGGTAACACTGCCCGATCGGGTCAGGCGCCCTCCCGGAGTGAGCCCAGAGCAGGCCGGATCGGGTCAGACGCGCTCCCGGAGTGAGCCCGGAGCACCCTGAGCCAATCACCCCACCGCTCAGTCCCGCTCGCCGCTTTTGAGCTTTCTATAAGAATCTCGCTCCCTCCCCTGACCTGTTCAACACTCTTTCCCTCCCAAAACCACCCATTTCGACTCTCCTGCGGGCTCGCTCACGCCGTGGCTAACCGCGCTGCTGCCTAGCACTGCCCCGTTCACGCAGACCGATGACGCCAGAAATGACGCGGCCTCGAGAGGCGATGTCACCATGGTTGTCTGTACGAGTCACCATTTGTCCGTCCACTAACTTACCCCCACCTACTATGCAACTTTTCGTGGTTTCTCGCGCAATCCGTCCCATTCCTACCGCTTCTACGCCGCTTTCATAACAGTCCAGGCCTGGATCCACGAACAAAGTTGCCAATTTTGAATTCCCACTACCCAGCCTCCTCTGGTGACCAATCCGCGGTTTAACCTCGGCATTGCCGCGCTCGACTGGTGATCTCACGGAACCATCCATCACGCGTGTGCCTAGACTTCTGAGATTATCGACTTTTGTTGACGGATCTGGTATGGGAGATGTCATAACTTTTTTTTTGACATCTCCCTTTTTCAAAAGAAAAGGGAGAGAGAAAGCAAGGGTCTACAAGCATGGTCTACCGATCATTTGTTGACTTAGGCAGTGCCCCAATAGTCATGATCATGTCCTGGCTGTTTTAAACGGATGTCGATCGATCCGGCTGCACCAGTCGCATAGTCGTGATGGACCCCGATTCGGCTAAGCAGTTATGCAGTTGGGTCGTGGATATCGCCGTTTAGCATAGTATACACGTCGGGAGTGATGTCCCCGCAGGCTAAAAGAAACCCTTTCATTCGATACATTGCCAGTGGGGTTATACTTGATGACTGGTTGGGAACAGCCGACGTTTGTGTTATCACCGCTCGTATCGGAGCGAAAGAATTTCCCCGTCTGCTCGCATTAATGTTAAATAGCTGCGTTTCCCTCGCTCAATACACATTTCTTGCTCAGTCTTCGCTGCTACAATTTTCTTCTAACACAATTCGGCAAATTTGCAGCAATGGTGAATCTGGAGTTTCAAAAGTTCTGGGAGCCAAGTCCAGCTATGCGAAACACAAGGGAATGTGCCAGAGGTACAGGAGGCCAGTCTCCATCAACAAGTCAGGGCGTTGCTGTTGCAGCGCAGGTCAATAATCACGAAGCTGTATATCAGTCCGAAGACTCTGGCCTAGGTTTGGAGGGCACAACGCAACTAGAAAAAGGCGACTGGGGTGAGTTGCCTCTCATAGCATTCTAACTAGCCCTAACATCTTTCAGCTTTCCAGCCCGACGAGCCTACCGATTACCCTGAAGACGTTGCTCTCTATGCTACTTCGCGCTCGAACGGTACCCCCTCGGTTACGGGACTGGAAGGCCCTGGTACTGGCAGAGTCTTCGATGTGTTTGGCGATGACGATGATGGAAATGAAAATGACAGAAACAATGATACGGACCGCGTGCTGAGACCAAGGAAGCGGTCTGCAGATAGTTCAACCCATCAGTCTCCGAAGCGACGACGCCGTAATCACCCCACATCCACCGGCACACCACCGCAGAAAGCCTCTCATCCGAAACTCTCCACACCGTCAGACGGTATGGACGTACTTCAAAACTCCGTCCGTTACATACAGCGCTTTTACAGCATGGTTAAGGATAACAATGGTCCCGTAGAAAGCCTCGGGGAGGATGACCCTGTTCGTCATGATCTCGCCGTGCTGCAGCAAGCAATGAGCAAGCTGCAGCATGCTTACGGTGTGATCGCGACTCGGACTACGGCTACAGATCTATTGAAATTAAAACCATCAATAGTGCGACCCCGCCAGGAGTCTAAGCGGGGCAAATGGGCCGTCGAAGATGATAAGAGATTGTTAGAGTTGAGGGACTGCCAAGGACTGCCGTGGGGGCACATCTTCCAGCTCTTTCCCGGAAGGACACCGGGAGCCATCCAGCTGCGATATTACACCATGTCTCGTAAGGAGAATGGCACACCATCGACCGAAAAACGTCACCAAAGCCGCAAATCCTCGGCGAATCGGCAGAATCGTCCAAGTCGCACAGTGAACGTGAGATCGACTCGGGCGCGTCCACATAACGTAGTCGGAGGTAACCTGGCCATTGCCTGTAGTTCTGAGTCTTCAGGAATAGACCATATTGCAGCATCGCTCTCTCAGGGACTTGAAAATGTTGATCCTCGGATCCTTGGTCCTGGCGATCGAATGTGGTGACGACCTGCTTCAATAACACCATCGACATTCTGATTTAGTTTATCGGTTCCTGCGTTAATAACAGTGTTGGAATTTTTGAAATGACAGTGGCAGCTAGAGGCTTCGTAACAATACCCAAGTGTTAAGACACGTAGAGACGATGCATGAATGGATAGATGATAAGCGAGTGCAGTGGAATCTGTACGATGTTCCACTTCAAATTAGACATCAGAGGCCAATAGAATCGCCATGACTGTCTGGGTAGGAGCGCTTTGTTTAGTTTTTAGGTTTTGCTGATTCTGTTGAGCGCGCTGTACATGTGAAGGTTCGGGCTTTGAGAAGAAAAGCGACATTAGTACCTTGCAGCCTCGCCAAACCCACAAGTTCACGAGCGCTTTTTCCAAGAGGCTCATTGATTCTGGAAGCCGTTCAGTCACTCCTGGGAGCCTACTCTGACGACCCTAGAATGGAGCCTTCTACGCGTAGTGCCGATCTTATTCGGCGAAGCATCCAGCCAAGTCTATACCACTAAATGTCTTTATTCATTTAAAAAAAAGAAAACCAAAAGAAAAAATTTGGCAGGCTACACTCTATGGTACACTTCTCGCACCCTTTATCTGCCAACAATCCTGGCATGGTTGGGCACCCTTGCTTTCCTCTTAGGACGGGGTAAATATACCCTGCAGATTTGCGGCATTGTGTGCTAGAATGTATTCACTGCTAGAGGGAAAACCTGATCAGGTATTTGTTCCTGTGTTTCTTTCATTTAGCACCCTCTTCATTTCTTTGACGCTACTCTCCACTTTCTCGATCAGTCTTCCAACCACGTTTTTATTCCCCTGTTGAAGATGGTGGCACGTCCAAGGGCCCATGAGTATGCAAGGTAAATCTTTTTCACCGAAACCGTACAGGTAGCTGAAGTAGATAAGAATATTTAGGGGGCACCCAATCCAGATCATTGTAGGAAGTGGTGAGAGGTCATACTTTGTGCACCCTGCAGCCTTGTCGTGGTGCAACACGTCAGCGTTGAATGCTCGAGTTAGTGGGCCATGGATGGAGAACGGGGCCAGCGGGCCCATCGACTGGACTGATTTTGATGAGCAAACAATCGAATGTGTTTTAAGCTACTTTTACACACAAGACTATTGTGTAGAAGACTCAGCGATTGACCAGCACGACATATATTTGAACACGGATGATACCAAAGGTAGGCAAGGCAAATTTGTAAAGGAGGTGGTCGGCTAATCTAATCCATAGTCAACATCAGCTTCGAACCCATATCCGTCGGTGCAGAATCGCCCGCCTCTAATACTGGATCTGCAGATAAACCAACGTTCAACAGGCCTTTAACTCCCCTGAGCCGGTGCCTCCGAGTTGGTTTACCAGCAGAGGCTTCCCAGGCTGCTGCGGGCCGTATAACTGAAAGAAAACTTCAAAACTCTGAAATTAATCCTGCCGCCGATATCCTGCTCCATGCGAAAGTGTATTGTTTTGCACATCGTTTTCTCATCCCCGACCTTGAGAGCTTTGTGCTGCAACGCCTAACACAAGTTCTCCTTATCGTCGATGCACATAAAATTCACTATTTCCGTACCTGGCAGATGCTATCCGCGTCGTCTACGAATCAACCCCTAGCGCACAGCTACAGGATAATCCAGCTCGGAAACTGTTATCTCAATATGTCGCACTGAAGTATACTAAACTGGCAAATGAAAATCTCACGAAGCTTTTAGAGGAAGGAGGAGAATTTTTGACAGATTTGTCACACAAACTAGTCAGGCGGCTTACAGCGAGCGAAACTGGAGCCTAGCCTTTGGAGGAGCAAATTGATGAGCTTCAAATTAAGGTCAATGAGTTGGAGGCTAATTATCAAGAAAAAGAAAGTCAATTACAAAGAGCTAGAGACGAGCTTGTGGAGTGGGAGAGCCGGAATCGTGGAATTTCTGGAAAGTATAAGAAAGCAAAAAGGAGGTTGGGACACAATACACTACCCTCGGATGTTCAGATGCGAAAGAGTGGTGTCACTGAGACTGCTTATTCGGATAAGGTGATTTAGGAAAATTAGTTTTTACAGCAGATTGCACCGGGCATAGTCCAAACATCTAGAGAATTTCAGGGCGGAAACGCTGCACAAGTGATCAGGTAAAGTCGTTCCAGGAGTGAGTGTGCATTTCATGCTCTACTCTCTAAGTTTCCTCCCCCCCACTTGTCTCTATCAGTAAAGTGTTGTGGGACGATGGTCCGAGTCACTTCTCTCTACAATATATTCTCTGTTGCAAATTATATGTCTGAACTGTAAGTGATCCATGGGTCAAAGACAACTAAACTAGTAAGTGCTCTAGACCGCCCGGCAAACTCTTGCCAAAGCTGGGATGCGACGTTCCCCATTGTCACCGGGTTCAGATGGAAATAGTTATTCCTCTTCTCAACTCCAACAGATCTTCAAAACTGTATCCCTGCTGCTGATGTATAATATATTACTATGACATAGAGTGACTTCTCCCTCAATGTGTTCTGCATCAATGAGTGGTAATGAAACACCTTTTTCTCGAGTCTTTATAGCTTCTTCGTGGTTGAGCCACTCAATGGAGTATTTAAAACTTGCTAAATCTGCGATGCACTCAACTTGCATCTCCAAAGAGCCTGCACAGTAAAACTCTGATGTTTCTTCGGGACCGATGGAATCTAGCTTTTTTGAGCCTTGAAGTAATGCTACATCACTCCTAGACCCGGCTTTTTGCTGCTCTGGGCAGAGATACCGCGGACGAGATAAAGTAGAATCCGAGTCGCTGACTTCTGGCTTCACAAACTTATCCGTACTGTGAGCATCACAGTGGCTTAAATTCAGTGGAACGGTCGCCCGCCTGTGCATTGCCAGACCAAGTTGTGCTGTTTGGTTTAATTTCGACGGCGTGATGTCTACTGTTGTCCCAGACACACCGAGTGTAAAGAGGGTACTTTCATTAGGGCATGGATAGAGGGTTTTCCGGCCAGTCGACAGAAGCGCAGTGCGGCTCTCTCTAAATATATCCTCTAGTGATTGGCAAAATCGTTGCTCTAGTTCTCTAAGCTGTGGTACCCGAGGTAACCGCCATCCAGGATATAGCCGTCCATGAGACCGGGGTGTATATATCTTCTTGTATACCTGGATGAACAAGTTGCAAAGAAAGCAAGCGTCTTTGCTCGAGCAGATCACTCGCGGAAGTGACGCTGGCGATCGCAGTTCGCAATATGTGATGATTTGAACCTCGGCATGGATCTTCGCCTCTTTTAAACTCTTTTTAACTTGACGGGAGAACTGGTCAGTTGCCCTTTGCTCACCCAAGTCCAGAGCGCGGCATATTTCTTTAAAAATCTTCGGCTGTTTGCCCTTGGGGCTTCCCTCTACAACTTTGGACAACAAGTCTGGTGTGTATCCGTCAAGTGAAGGCGTACTAAATGCGTCCTGCGATAGGTGAACAGGTACCGTCCTCATTTTTCGAGCCAATGGAAACGCTTTCGCAG
The DNA here is from genome assembly GCF_009193645.1 of Aspergillus pseudonomiae. NCBI lineage: Eukaryota > Fungi > Ascomycota > Eurotiomycetes > Eurotiales > Aspergillaceae > Aspergillus > Aspergillus pseudonomiae. The sequence goes on from NW_022476147.1 coordinate 13,561, forward strand.
TCCGATACAAGAATCTTGCGGCATTTCGATATTGATAGACTTTACCAACGATATTCAGAAAATTTTCTCTTGCACTGGGACTCATATCGCGATTCGGTATAAGGTTGACTATTACCGGAAGCTGTTCGACCTGGTATATTTGATAGATGCCATACACAAGATCTACTAGCCGTGGGGTGACCTGATATCGAGACCATGAGTCGGCAAGTTTTCTAGCTTCCTTGACTTTGGATGTCAATAGTTCCATGCTTATTAGGAGATTTCTATCTTCCAGTTTACGCCGATCAATCCTCGTAAAGGCCATCGCTGCTTCGTTAAGAATATCCTTGATTGATCGTTTCAGCGGTTTCCTTCCTGTAGGGCTTAGTCGCAGGCGGGAGAGGATGCGACATGAACACATTGAGACGATCATGGAAAGAATCTGGTCTTTAATATTGAGTGACTCATCTGATTCTGGTATTGTCAGCGTCCGAAAGAGACAATTATTGGTCACTTACCGCCAGAAATTCTCGCAAGGACTTTGAAAATACCCTCAAACCCTTGTTGGACACGATGAATCACATCGTCTCCATCATGGGCTTTAGCCTTGTTAACAGCCAGAATCACGTTTAAGGCAAATGAGTCCAAGTCTTCCTCAATACACACGGCGGGAATGTGTTCAGCATCATCCTTGATATGCGCAAGGAATGCCAGTGTCCCGGCTAGCTTACGCTCTTGGTCAAAAGATAAGGAGTATTGCTCGTTATCGGGTGGTGCAAGGCCAACTTTGTTGGATATTGGTGGAACGGGGATACTATGAAATAAAGACAACGTGGCTATGTTTTCAGCACAGACTATGGCAGGATCAGAAGTTTGAGGCATCGAGCCAGGAAATTTGAACTCTAGTTAAATGTCAGAAAATTACTCGCGGTCTACGGTTTTGATCAGACAATTATTGACCTACCTGATGAAGACGTAGATATATGTACCTCTTTCCCCCTACCCCACCTGAATCGTCGTGTTACCACAAGAGTATCTCTCCCCCCTCTTACCCCACTCAGGAAAATTGATAAATTACTGATTATTGACCTGTTATTATTGGCCCGTGTAAATAATAAGGCAATGGCTAAGTGCCTGGGGGATATCGCTTGATAGGTTGTTTGCAATATTTGGTAAAACCCAAGCAAGGCTTAGATATCAGGCACCCTAAGAATATCGACAAAAATACGATACGGCATGAGGCCACACCATCTACGCCATATCAATATCTGACGAGAAAGGCCATCTCTTTCTCTGTTCTTTTTGCTCTTGCAGCATCCATCTATTTGTGGGTCCCGCCTTTGCGTGGTAGTCAGACTAAAGCTTCTAATTGGCCTTGGCAATTGGAGCTTCTGATCGTGTTGATAAAATCCTTTGTGAATCAATGAGATTACCGTGTATTAGAATCCTTTCTGGTGCTGTATAAAGCGCCGAGGAGCACTGTGAAAGATATTGGTTCGGATGGCAAGAGATTCGTTAGTGGTCACGACATGACGAACTGAAAATGTCTCCATTAGCAATGAATCGCTTGCGACATATTGGCTGGTATGATTTTACACTGTTCTACACACTAGTCTGTGCAAGTCACCCTTACTTGCTGTGTTGTCTCGCTATTGGATTTCCTGGGACTAACAGAGATTATTGTCTCATGCACCTTCCAGCCCCGCCTTCACCTCTGTCTCTGTGCCCGCTTCTGCGCCCATTTTCCGACTTGCATTCCCACTCGCTCCTCTTTTTGTACTATTATCACTATTGCCATTATTATTATGTCGCCTTATCTGCTCCTCCGCTACAGTATTGTACCTGTTTTAGAGTACCAGGGTCATGGAAGAGAGAATTCGTTTGAGCTCGATGACCGGTGTATAGAGACCAATTCTAAATTTGAGAGTGCTGTATCGGGTATCATGGTTACTACGGAAAAATGAGCAATATGACAGTGACATGGTGGTCTTGTAAGGCTAAGACAGTTGGACCTTCTGTCCAATAAGAAGAGACCTGGACTGGGTAAATCTTCACTAGCCGCGACTAGCTAATGTAACAGAAATGACGCAAACGTAATCGGTGAGCGAGCCGTACATGCAAGCCAGCTGTACACCTCTGTTTTCCATAGAGAATAGTTGTTACAGACCCATTGTCCAGCGTACCTTATCGAAGGCAGACACACAAGACGGAATATCATAGGATGACGATAGCCAATTACGGGATGGCTAGCACCCAAATGATTATTATTTATGGGGTAACACGCATGATACTCTAATCCACGGATCTGGCTTAGGGGCGGCGAAGTCTGCCTCACAATGAAGTATGCCCACAGCCAGTGACCCACTTTGGCTTCACCAAGAACGCTGCGGTCCAATAGTCTGTCCTGCAAGCCCCATAAGTGCGGCGCCAACAATTCATGAAGCCCATTAACCATTGTGTATGGGAGACAAACTTCCAGTCAGAAAACCCCAGACACAAGATTGCCACCAATGCATCACAGCTTAGATGATGAAATAATGGAATAAATCCCAGGCCTGGTGCGGATAGAAGGGCCATTGTCAAGGAAATGGACGGGTGATATTGATTTTGAGCGGGCAATGCTAAAAAGAGCATTTTTCCAAGCCAAATGCGCTTTTTGGTGAGAGACTGGAGACGTGGATTATATTGAAGACAACCGATAGAGATAAGAGCACGCCCTCGTGGGCGCTACATCAAACATATCGTCATTAGATTCGATACTACTGCCTTCCCTTCAACCCCATCCAAGCTCCCAGTAGCTTTAAGATATCTGAGTGGAGAAGAGCCCTTTCATGTGCATAAATGGTTGGATCTATCTCGTGTAAGATCCTGGTCTGCCGGAAACATCTCTCGTGGGAGGATTCGATAGCTTCCGCAGCGGGTATCTCGGAAACGGAGGCCACCTCAGTCCCGACAGGCATACTTTGACAGTCCTTTTTACGTTATATGCAAATCTCATTGATTGATTGAAACTAAAATTGTTTTCTGGAGCAATCTCCGCACAGAATAAACTTACTCCAGACTATACATCGTGGCTTGTGTGAGGGATTGTTTTTGCCTAGATCAAAGAATAAATGGAAATAGCTTGATCGTATGTTGTATATGAAGTCCAGCCATCCCTGCTTATGGTTTATGATAGGGTGTCCCAGAAGCCTTGTGCTTTATTCCAGTCTTTACTATTCTTATAATGTCTGCGAATTTCTTCAAAAGAAAAGTTAATAGAGCACTCAACATACTCGGGAAAACTTCAACGATAACAATTTGTGTTGGATGGGTGCGTCAGAAAAAATGGTCACAAGGCCCCTAGAGAAGTCAGACCGCTAGTTGCTCTTGTCAGCCTGTGGAGGCGGGTTGGGATTACACGATTACATCCCAAGGCTGAGGCTCTGCGACAAGAAAAGCCCCTGACCATGAGGCTCGATAAAGGTATATTTAGCAGAGATTAATGTGTACTCCGTCGTATATTCTATCTATTTCCAAAACACAGAGATAAGTCCTGTGTTAAATCTCAAATACGGATTAGTTATATAATGGGGCTCAGAAGGATCATAAAACCCCTCTTGGGCCATTTGAGAGGCCGCCATGATCGATCACCGACGTCTATGAGTCCGTCAAATGGTGGGTACCTGTTGTGCTCTTAAAATTTCTATGTTAACTTCGATTAGTCAGCATACGGGCCCATGACAGCTATGAGTACCTCGCCAGTCCGGCGCAATATAACCCGTACCGTGGAACGAGCCACTATTTGACCATGACCAGCCATGGTCATAAATTTGCAACTCCAAAACGAGATGACTTACTGCCGCATTCATCCATTGAGACTAGGTTGTGTAAGAAATGCCGAAACCCGACAGTTTTAACCAGCGTCAAACCATGGAATGAAAGAAATGCTGGACGACTATATTTGAAATGCTCTCACTGTGGACTCTTCCATAGCTGGGCTGACAAAGAAGGCATGCATGACCAAAATCCCATCTGTCGATGTGGTCACCCAAGTCGACTATCAAGCGCCGGTCCCCATAAGAGAAGCGTACAATATTTTGAATGTGCCTCTGGTTATTGTGGTTTTTATGTGGAGCCCTACAACTGGAAGATTCCAGTCCCTTACCCTGAAATGGAAGATACCTGTCAAAGAAAGGTGATTTGAGGAAACAAGCTGCTTATCAGTGTCCTTTTCCTATAAACTCGGGCGTCTTTTCTTTTGGTAAAAATGGACTTCGTTTATATGTGTATTTAAATGAGTGGTTGGTAGTTAAGCATGTGTTTATTTCCAAGTTAGTGGATACCCAAGCCGATCACCCCCCGGCAACTCAGTCCAATACTCTTACTTCTATCTGGTGGTGAAAAGGTTTTGTAACAGGATTCCTTATACGTTACATAACCTTAGACAACATTTGGAGATCCTTGCCTCGAAGCACAGTAATACCCTTACTGGAAGTTTAGTGTACTTTCGATTTGCTGAAGTAGATCCTATTGTGCCGGCTTCTGGAAAGGTCCCCGAACACGCAGAACGCGAGAAGCACCTGAAATGCTGGAGAACTCACCGAAGCTAAACATAACCAGACAGGTATAACTGTATACTAGAGAATAAAGACACAATAAACAACTTTAAGAGAGCCATTTATTCATGGGATGCCTTAATCAGCAAAGAGTGAACATGTGTCTCCGTTATTTTTTTCTTCCTTCTGCTAAACTATTCTAGGCATAGTTTAAGATCCCTGTATTCTTTGGTATATGTTATAGCCACTGACAATTAAAGGAAAGAGGGGTGGGTGGGTTGAATTTTGCTTAGGCCGTGTAAAGTCAAGTAAAAAGGCAGTGCCAAAAATTGAGCCGATACTGGCAGTTGATAAGTGGATCAAAATTGTTCCTGGTATGTCCTCGGGTATCATGGCATGGCATTTACGCAAAGCGTATGATTGGTGTGTTAGGCTGATTTAACCGCTGACTTGTAACCAGATGCCGAACGGCTTCCCCGCGTTTCCAGATCCTCTAATGGACTCTATCACCGGATGTGTAAAAGCGTATGGCCTAGAAAATATGTAAACTTGAGAAAAGCAAGCGATGCAAAGGACGCAGGTTGATTGGTATCATCAGCAGCATCGACTTCTGGTAGTCGCGCAAGGGGCTGAGCTATTTGTTGGGGTAGTTACAGGAACCAAAGTTGCCTTGCAAGGGATGTGCTATGTTGCTCTTAGGCGGGCCAGGCACACGGAGATCTTTTGGGCTACAGATTAATTCGGTAACCGTTTATTTACTCAGCATGGCAGATACGGTGTGACCCCGTCGACGCTGGCTGTCTTGCATGTCTCTCTCCGTGAACTTCTCGTTTGTTGTAACCCAAAGCCAGAACGTAGGAAAGTCACACTACTATAACAATCTCATGTCGGGTGTTTTCACCTCCAAGGTCTTTCGGGTGGCCAAATAACAGCTTTTTTTTAATGCCCTATGCAGAGAGACAGCCAAGCCCTAAACATCCCTCAGTCACGTGTTATTCGAGGTTAACCAACTTAACCTCCCCCAGTGTCACGTGGTCACAAAGTATCCAAAACCATGTTGGTTAAAATAAGAGCATACTAATACTTATCTCAAATGATCACTCGTCTCACCGTACAGGCGTGTGTGTGTGTATTCATACGCTGACCCCTCGCCTACAGTTGTAACCCTGAATTGAGGTACAAGTGTGATGATAATCAAACTAACTATGTGAGCAGGTATGGCTATTTATAGCCAAAGTAGCTGCCTTCTAGGCTACCTCTGGTAGCCTACTACTTCACATATAGTGTATCATATAGTCACGTGATCTTGGGATCCAACAACTACGGCGATATGCAGGATCCAACTATAGTTATCTATCTATCTTTTCTATTCACAGTAAACAATTACTTTCCTGACGAACTTGGAGCCTCGTCAAGGCCTGTGTTGGCCATTGCCTGGGGTTCTGTTCTGCGACCCTCGTGGCGCGCGACTTCGAAATCTCTGAGACGCCTCCACAAAATCCAATACCGCATTTATAATGTTAGTATCTTGCGTAGGTTGGCCTAGCTTACCTTGTTGGATTCCTCCCAACATTATTGAGACATTGTTAAATGAAACTCTGATCTTCTTCCGTAGTTCCTGGCGATGTTGTCGCAGCTTTGGGTAGTCGACTAGCACATGGGTTACCGTTTCTTTGGCCCCGCATACGCATATATCGTCTTCTTGGAAATGGCGTAGTTTACGGTATGGCGCTAGCCACGAGTGGCTGGTTCTCAGTTGTATAAGTAGATAGGCTCGGTTCCGTCGGAGCGAGCCGTATAGCCGTCGAGCGTGGATTGAGGGTAGTGCTTTATCAATCTGGCGGAGGTGACCACCTTTCTTGGAGGTCTTCCATTCTTATTCCCATTGCTTTATGGGACTAAGCACGGCTCTGACCACCACACAATTGAGGCCGTGTTTGAAGCTTCGAGGCCGATTTCAAAACATCCGGAGCGACTTCTGCTCAAAAATGCACCATGGAAGGAGATCAATGCCAGAATCGCAAGAACGCTAGACGCCACACCGTCAGAAGGCACAGTGCAGCAGAGAACCGACCGACTAATGTCAGCGGTGCTGGAAGCAGTTCATACCTTAACACCAAAGGCCAAACCGTCACCATACGCAAAGCGATGGTGGACAACAGACTTGACACAACTCCGTCATATATACACATACTAGAGAAATCACGCCCGCTCAGAGCGACGGGCGGGACGAAACGTAGCAAATCTGGAAGAGAGAGCCAAAAGCGCAGGGAAGCAATATCACGATGCTATCCGGCAACAAAAGAAGAAGCACTGGAATGAATTCCTGGCAGACAATGATAACATATGGAAGGCCGCCAAGTACCCTCGTCATTTTGTCAACATTTATGTTCATTGGATATTACATGACTCTCGGATTACCAGTTCTCAATGGCAACTCTCTGAGTAGTTTCAATTGCGACAATATTAATCGGCCGAAAGAAAAAACAAGAGAGGAAGTCCAAAAACTACTCGAAAAAAGTTTCTCTAATATTCCAAATCTTTGGCGTCGCTTCTGGGACTTCGAGGTTCTGTGTTTGATGTTTCGTGACTGGTGTGTTGGGAACTATTCTCCCTGGCTCGGCTGCTAGCAGTTTGAAGCGGTTTCAGAAATATAAGACCGCAAAAAATACAGAACGATGTTTCAGGTTGAAATATAAATACCTCTAATTTGTGCTCTAATAGCTTTTGCAATCCATTATTGCCTACACAACAGCTACTGCTTCTACCTTCTATCACTAGAATGCCAAGATAACCTAAGGCTCTAAGAATTGTAGCGATGAAGTAGATAATCTATCTAGTAGGGCAAAGTCCCTGCCCCCCATTTCATTTCGTCGGTGGGCCCCTTCACGGGTAAGTTAAACTTCATTAAGAATGACATAATTGAGACACGGAGTAGTTAACGTAATCGGTAAAGACCCTGCGCAGCTCTGTATTCCATATAAATCAGCCTTTTTTACCACTTGAATATCTCAGCTAGTACAAGCTACAATAATCCAAAAATAAAAAAGAGTATATAATAGTATCTAGTCTTTAATATATAAAGTAGAGAAGATTTATTTAAAACAATACTTCTTTTAGTATTGAATATTAGACCTGTATTTTTCATATTTCCACTATATAGGGTAAAGGTTGAAAGAAAAAAAATGGAAAAATTATAAATAGCCTTATTTACTCTATACTATATTATATATTAATTATTGTACTCTTAGTATCCCAGGTTGCTGAGATATTTGAGTAGTAAAAAGGGCTGATTTATATGGAATACAAGCTGCGCAGGACCCTTACCGATTACGTTACGAAACGGCTGTTGGTTAACACTGAAAAAATAGAGTTTCTATATATAGATAATCGGTTGTTCGGATAGATTTGCCAGCCAATCGTGCGACTCATTATGTCATCACAATGATAGGGAAGGCGACACTGCCCAGTTCAGAGTGTTACCGTTCCCTCTGGTTCCAGAGCTTTACTATCCTCCTTTTCTTCTCTGTCCAAGGTGTAAAAGAAAAGCTCAGACCTTGACTAGTCTAGCCGTCCAAAGCAAAGCTGCCCTGCACCTCCATTTTCGCATGTTTGAAGCCTTACGCAAGAGCTGAAGGCGTCTTGTAATCAAGAAAAGGTCGTCCAGCGCATATCATTTAGCAGTCTTACCTATTGAGGACGTCGAAGGCGCTGCGCCTTTTCGTTGTTACTTACAATAAGCGTCAAGGATGAGATAATGCCTTCCTATCTGGAGCCCACCGACAGGGTGAATATTAGAGTTACTCTTGTCAGTTCTTTCTGTACTAAAGAAAAGTAAATTGGCAGCAACTGCATCGAGTCCAAAAAAAAAAAATCTTTTTCTTCCTAAGTACCAGGGTGAGATTCTTATGTGTGCGCTACAATGATCCCAAAGCCCAAGCTGTGAGGCTTCAGCACTTCAAGCGTACAAGGAACGTTCATAGTGGAGGACCAAGCTAATCTATCAAATGGGAGGTGCTTGCGGCACCTGACTCGCAGTGGCCCATTTTTCCAGGTTGTGGATACAACGGGCTAATGATACTTAATTTCTGATACGCGTGCGGTGCCAAAAGTTCGAATCGGGCTCCTTCCATGGTGTTCGCCTGAACTCATACGGCGTTCATGGCACCGTACATAAGCCCACAACATATAGCGTGGCATCCAGCACACTAATTATTCTCCGTCCTCTCTACTGTTTCTCTCACTCAATACATGACTAACGTCAGATATGTTTTCAAGGCCAATGGAATTCTCCTCTTCGAATAGTGGTCGCATTTTACCCATAGAGCTGGCTGCGGTCCAATAATGTTCTGTCCTACTGATAGGCCTTCAGTTGCTGGTGCCTCCATAAGTGCGGTAATACGACAAGGGAATACTCCGAGCTTTACTCCATAGGCCAATGAGTCATGATTGTTTTATGCTTTTGCAGACTGTGGCACTAGTACGTCTCGGCCCTCAGCTCTGTAGTATCAATCACCGTCAAGCAAGCTTGTGTAATTGATAGGCTTCTCAAAGAGGACACGTTCTCCAACAACCATCCACGGGAGTGGTCAAAGATACATGTCCTTCTGGTTTGACATATGTGGGTATAAATAGGGAATACAAGGAGTGCATGAACAGATCTCTGCTATGCAGAACCGTGGAATCTCCCTCCAAGTATTTGGCTTGCAAAGCACTGGGACTTTACAGGCCTCCCCTGCAGTAGGACAGTTTATTGGACCGTAGCCGTCTCCGTAGTCAAAAGTTAACCACTGACTGAGGAAAGGCTTCATTGGTCTGAGGTTCCCCACCACTGAGCCAGATAAGCCACGCTTGGTGAAAAGGGATCGAACGAGGGTTCAAAACTTGAACTTGGATGCAATTTAAACAATGTATATTCACGTCGAAAAATCAGCGCGTTGTAGTTCGACAGTAGGCAGGTGCAACTGGCAGAAATAACACGAAATATGTAAATATGCAAGTATGCAGATACCTGTCTATGTCACATATATGTCATGTTGCATGACTTCATCATACAATTCACTTGGAAGTAATATAGATAGAACTACATATGACCAAAGGCCCGAGGTTTGTCAGGCGTACGGCTAGCAAGATCTGATGGCTGGATTGGAGATTTACGAGGGGGACCTGGGTCGAGAACAGACAAGAAGTCGGTGGTTCGTAGGCGGAAAACGTCAGAATGACAGGGCCCTAGAGCACTGAGCATAGACTTGATTCATATGTAAATGTGGAACAGCCCCACAAAGTAAAAGTTCCGGGTTTTACAGCCGAGCTCCAACGGCACTTCCTGGAACAGAGTTCCAAAGGAACTGTCCGATAGATTCACTGTTCGAATACCCAGTGATTCTACCTTCTGAGATCACCGAATTACGCCACTCTCGTCATGTATAGTTTCACCTGGAAGGCGCTCCTCTGCTTATAGCACCCCATGGTTAAAAGTGTGGAAAAGCCTCCCTTAATTTCTGGTTACTATACCATCTATTCCCATATTGGTTCTATTCCTTAAATCATATTATCTCACACTATTAGGATGGAATTCTATCCTACAGAAAGCATTACCCAGGTTGACCAAAATGATGAATGGTCAATGGAATATCCACTCCTTACATGTGGAAACTGGTCAGGTTCTGGCCTTACTCCTTCTGACAGCAACTGGGCAGCATCCACGACTGAGTTGCAAAATACGGACTTTCCACATATCGAGTACTTTAGCGTTGATATGGCAGAAAAGGTTTTTTATGATTCTTACATTCCATTCAGAGTAAGATTGGATCGATTACCCACTGAATGGTCTACCTATGGGCCTAACACAAAAAGGCGCAGGTTGAAGAACCACTAAAGCCTGTTATCGAAGATAGCGTCATTACGGACACCTCACAGCAGTCAAAGCCAAAGCTTTTACGTAGGTCTCTTACTCCTATGGCTAATTCAGAACCTCCATCCGCGCCTTCTATAGGACCGAAGCCAGTTCCGAAGCAACTATTATCACAAGACACTTCTGTACAGCAAACGTGCCGATCTACCCACTTCGGTAAGAAAGATGATCCAACAATCCACATTCTGCAGAAAAGAAGGCACAATCAAGTTGAGAAGCGCTACCGAGAGAATCTAGATGCTAGATTCAAGCAACTCGATAATGCCATCAGACAAGGAACTGCAGCTGCAGGCTCTGATGCTAAGTCTGCGAAGGGAAGGAGACCGGGTAGAAAAGCATTGATACTTCAGAATGCCTATGATCATATTGTCGGTCTCCAGACTAAGCTCCAAACATTGCAGACGAAGATCGAAGCGTTGCGATGTTGAATTCTGGGTCATTCACCGTTCCATAGACAAGGATGACCCTAACTTTCATTCAGCGACAGCCGTAAGTACTCTCCTTCCCCTTCCCTTCTTGTTTTGTTAGAATCATAACGACTAACACTGTCATCCACAGCAAATGTGATGAACGACTTCAAAATGTAATACTGCAACATGCTGAAATAGACACCTTTGTTTGGAACTCCAGCATTGGGATCCATCTCGACGTGCAGGCCATTATTTGGGTTCCACCCGCCCAGAAGCAGTTGATGCGGTCTATATGCCTATGAGGCAATCTATTAATCCCCGCAGGCCCTACAAGTTCGAAGAGTCTATTGTCATCACCCGTGTACGTGACCTACAAGAGCTTTTTTCGAAAGTGGAAGAAGATCAGGGACGAAGAAGAAAATGTTCATACGGAAACAAAAGCCAAGAGTTCTAGCAAGCTACAGGTGAACGGTAGCATCTGAAGAAGATTAGGGACGACAGAAAGCTGTCATCACCCCATCGTCGTGGGACGAAAAGATGAGAAGAGATCTAAAAATGAGTGTATCCGTGCAAACCAGAGGTATCAACGTGCACTGCGGGAATTGCAGAACGAGAGGCAACGGTACCGACTGAGAAGGGATAATCTGGAAGGTTATAGGAATAAGTAGCCGGTGTTGATAGCGAACGACAGCTTGTTGGCAAGGTGGTGGACAAGGAAGCGATGGGTGCTGCACCATCCATTCCATTTTCTTCGAAAGTGGGACAAAGGCCTCTCAGAAGACCCCAGATTCATGCATAGAATGGGCCAATATTTCCTTAAAAAATAGGGACAGGTTCATAGAAAAAGGGCACCAGAATAGATCCAACGATATCACTAAACATATGTTGAAGTAAGGGTACATTGGGTATGAGCCTCTCATGATCAGAAGTATTTAGCTACTTGGAGAGCGGTATTCAGTAAAGAACTAAGATAACCTTTTATCCATTACACGAATAGTTTCACGTGGCACTAGGATAATGAGCTGTCGAAAGATATACTAGACTCCCGATGAGCGTCTTAACGTATTGACTGAGGCTAAAAAGAGTATAGTATGATGACTCTTGAAATTGCAAATATCCAATACTGAACAATTATATATCTACCGCCTCTATTGCAGATGACCTGCTGCATACGAAATGACTAACTAGATTGCCGTAAGAGTTTCGGTATTTTGGTCAGAATATATCTCCCATATAGATGGATTCGTTGCAGTATTATATATCAAAGGACATTGGCTGCGTGAAAATATTATCCCATGTGTAGTTCATTTGCGTTTTATGTGCGCCACATGAAGCCGACTTTTTCCCAGAGCCACACGTCTGCCTGTAATCTCACAACTATGCTGACGCAGAGATTCACCGACAGTAAGAAGTTCTGGTTGATTCATTGTTTCACTTATCTATGGTGCGCGATACATAAGAGCCATATGAGTGCCTCCTTAAGTCTCTACCAAGATGCCAATTGCTAATCCGCGACCTACTATTAATTTTGTTCTGAATCCTGCTCCACCTCAAGCGGAGCGTGCTGTGGACGCGGAGGCGTTTCGCCTGCGCGCTAGCCATTCACACCGAGAAATGCTACCAGAAACAAAATTACACCAGGTACGGCTACTGCCTTCTAACTGCCAACAACAGTTCCGTATTTAGGTGAATTCACAGTGGTAGTGACTAGTCTTCATAGAAATGCCCAGATAATGATCATCGAGGAGAATTGTCTTTCCTCCGCATCGCACTACAACGTCCAGGCCTGCAGAGTTAACACGTCCAAGGCGCACATTTGTCTAATTAAAATGTGCACTAAACAGTTCGACAGTTTGGGCGACCTTCGTAGACATTTATGTATGTCTCATCTGCTGTCCCAGACAATTGGATATCTGCGTGGGTAGTTCCCTTCCAGAACTAACACACAAGATCACTACTATTATCCTATATTTCCAGCGCTTGTGAAGAATAATCGTTTATTGCCTTACCCGAAAATTGATTTTTTTCAAGGAGCCTTGGCTGCCATTCATATCTGTTAGTATTTCGTTTCGTTTACCGGAGGGTTATCAGGTCAGTATCAAGTCAGGGTCCCTTAGATCATGCTAGATGATAGAAGGGGGTTATGCTTTGGGAAATGGCTTTGGACTTCGCTGGGAACGGTCACAGTGTATGTTCCCTTTACCAGATGAATCAATACCCAAGTACCATACCAACAAAAGTCCCAAGACCGCGCCCTTCACGATCGCAACAGTAGGCGGAACATTACACCAGGCGCTCTCTGCATATGTAACGGTGGCCACAGCGATCCAGCATGTTCCGAATCTACTAGCTTATTCACCGATCCCAGATGACCATGACCAGGCCACCGACAATCATCAACAGAGAGAAATACCGAAGAGCATTATAATAGAGACTAAGGCATTCCCTAGAAACTACCCGAAGGTGGGTAAGATTGTCGCGAATGACGTGTTCTGCGAGCTGCACGGCAAGGGCCATGATGTCCACTGTCGAGGCATTGATGTGGTATATAAGAGCATACATGGTCAAGGCGTTTCACTGGTCTAAGCAGCTTAAATGCCAATGGCTCCAGGAAGGCTATTCAAATTGCGAATCTCCAGAGCTGTGAAGCAGGAGGCAGAGATGTAAGTGTTATTAGCCATCACCACATCAAGAATACAAATAGTGTTGCAATAAAGCCGAAGTCTGGCAGGCCAGGCCAAACCCATGAGTATATGCCGTACCTCAGCTTGGTAGGCTAGTGTTAGGCCTAAGCTACAGTAAGCTCTTGCATGGTTAGGCAAATATAAAGCCTAAGCTGCATTATATTCCTACATGGCCTAGTCTAACACAAAGCCTTGGCTACAGTGGGTGTTTGCGGATAAAGGTCTTATACAGCATGGTCACGTTCTTTGAGAGGTGGAGAATTCATTAAAGAAATTGTGTAATAGTTTATCCATCACCCTTTGTGGAGATAATGCCTAGATATCACATGAATTGGCAAGCTAACTAGCAAAACAATCCGTGTTTAAGGCTGATGCTTGCTATCCTCGTGCATATCGTTCCTTTCAAGCTGTAAGTGCGGGAACATTTCGTCCCATCTTTGCCTGGGAAGAAACCAAACACTGTCTTCCATCCGTCTAGCTCGTACGCTTTTTTAAGCCTGGTTTATGAAATTGAAATTAAAGGTTATAGCTGCATATTGCTAAAGTCACGGGCTCAACACATGAATACTAATTTTACGGCTACGTAGTGAAGTCTGTTATACGTTATATAATAAGTACATGCTACTAACCGGAATAATTAACAAACTTTTACATGTTCCTCGACCATTAACATCTCTTTTTAATTGCACAAATTTTCCCAGGACATACTTAATTCGAAAAAGTGCAGGCCGAAATAGATAAATAGAGTAGAAAGGATTCCACTTTTTAAGTTCCGAAGTTCAGTGACTAGCACTTACTCTCTGACACGCCTGTTATATTCATCAGTAAAAAGTGATTCAACTTGGGATTTCGAGAAACCACTTACGACAGTTTCGAGGCTTATTTTCTTGCTTAGCCCACCACCCGTTTTTGGTCTTGTACCAATTTCTAAGGCGTTATGTTAGCATACTCTTGCGTTTACAACCTGGTATAGATGTCCTAAGAAGACTTACTTGTACTTGCAAGAGGACTGCCATTGCTCACCACGACGGGCTCCGCCAACCCTATCACTCGAGTCGCACGGATACTTATAATACTGAAATGGCCTTTCAATTGTGCAGGGACCTTGTTTGGCTTGTTTGTCTCCAATGGAGAAGCCTTCGGCTCTCTCCTCAAGGGAGTCATAATCGGCATGATCCGCTGTAGGGGTTGCTCCGGTAAGCTGCGCGACAAGAGGAAGGAGCGTAGTAAGCAGATAGATTGGTGACTTCATAGTGCAGAGAGAAGCTATATTGGTAGTGTCGTTTGTGACGGCCTTTCTACTTCAGAAGTAGGTAAAGAGCTAGCAAATTGTATAAGTTACTTCTACATAAGTAGTTCATTATGTAGGATTCTCTAAGACCTTTTTATAGACCCGGTGATGGACCATCATGGTAGTCATGAGACATCGCGTTAATGAGTCTTAGAATACAAATGACACCATACGCAGGTCATAACTTTCAACATGGATTTATTGTTTGTTATTTGACCATGTAGTCATATGTTCTCTCTTCGAACCAAGATAACTAGAGTGAGAGGGTTTATGGAGAGGATATCTAGCCTATACAGTGCCGTGTGCAGTAGATCTTTGGGGCTTGAACACGAATCAGTACACTTCTGGCCGAGATCATATCAGCACAGAACCAAGGGTCTGAAGAGTTAAGGATTATGAAATATACGGATTAACTAACATCTTCTTTAAGCCTTAATTATTGAGTTTTGTTTTATTAGTTATTCAACGTTGAATAGCGAAAAACCTACACCTCGTATGATGAGCTGTGCCAAGTGCAATGGTACAGGTAGCAATGCCAGGACTATCTTCAACGCTCACCTTGAGCCATTTTTTTTGACACTGAAAAGCGTGGCGTATATCAATGGCCTCAATCGCCAATCAAAGAATCAGTGCTAAACTCCTCTTTTGTAGCACTGTAACCCTGCTATTCGATAAAGTCATTCTATTCCGTGACAATGATACTTGCAACTAGGCTGATCTATCCATACCCATTTTGTATTATAATGGGAAGAATACAGTTAGATGATCAACAGCAGGCAAACATGTGTTATTGTGAAAATAGTCTTTACAGTACAGGGTTCAGTGTTCAAGGGCGTAAATTAGCATGCAATGTTAGTGCATGAGAACATATATTTTGAAATATGTCCACATAATGCAAGAAGGCTTTTCGTGAAATAAAACACAGATAACCAAGTACAAGGGATACTCATTAGTGTCATCATTACAGGATTTAAGGCATTTTGCCCTTGATGGATAATATTATTATTGGAAAAGCATATCCGTCAAATGTTCTGGGACTTATTTGAGACACGATCTTTCAATCTTTTCTATGAGTGGGGCTCTTAGGTTGTGCCATGGGTAGGTTCTGGGCTAGAGGGCTGAAAGTTGCAATTAGCCTTTCAGAGCATCCGGAGAATTTTTGTTTACCCCGAATCTGTTTGCAAGTCTATTCACCCTGTCACATGGGTTGGGGGGCGTTTGGATCCTGGATACATCATCTCGAATCCATATAACAAATACCATCAATCTAGTTTTGCAATAATGGAATATTAGTCGGTATTTAATATAATGGTATGAAAGCTCCTCTCTACCACGGATGGACCTACAGTAAATACGAGGTGGACACGGTGGTTTCATGTACCTTGGGAGTCAGGTTACCATTGATTATATAGAGGGATGTCAGCTAGAGCCTAAGCATCTGTGCGAGTGATTTTGTCACCCCACCAAATGGTTTCTACCTAATTTACAATTGAATATTATACACTTGTAACTTTTCATGTATGGACGCTTTGCATGCGACCTTGCCTAGTCGTGATGTGGGGTTCAGTTCTAAGACATAGCCTCTCAGTTGATTCCCGAGTCTGGCTTAGTGGTGGCGAAGTCAGCCTCCCACCCAATGAAATTGCCCACAGCCAGATTCACTTAGTATCACAAAGGACACTGCGGTCCATTAGTCTGTCATGCAAGCATCATAAGTGGGGCGTCACCAATTCATGAAGCCCCACTGTTATTGTGCATGGCATCAAAATGACGGACAGGGTCCCAATCAGACAGCGCCAAACACAAGATTCACCATCACTGGCCGCAGCTTAGATAATGAAATAATGACTAACAAACCGCAGACTCGATGCGGATCGAAGGGCCATGGTCGAGGAAAGTGGACGGGTGATATTCACTGAGCGGGCAACGTTACACGCCCGACGAATGCCACACAGGGCATTTCACCCAACCAACCCAAACAAGGGGAAGACCTGTTTCAAAAGGCGGCGGAGTTTGTTGTATATGGGCCCAGATGTGGCATTCGGTTTGACCACGTCGGTTAAGATTTGCATCCTGTTCGACAACTTGGACCCAGCACAACATTAGGGACCCAGGATTCGAAGATATTATAAATACATCAATATAGGCTGGGGAGGAAGGCACTTGTTCCGCTGGAGACTTTCCAGCGCAGATCGCTTCTGGACAAGAAGAATGCGTCCGGTGGATTGCTACCTTCTGCTGAAGCAAGGCAAAATGAATCGAGACCTGTTGTGGAATGGCATCTGCTCATAGTCATCATATCCTGGCTAATAACCTAGTATCTTCTGTGAAGAGAAAGCATAGATATATCAAAGTATTAGCCAAAACTAATGGTTATACATCAGGCGACCTTGCAACTCCAAAGATGAAAATGCCATGAGAAGAGCATAGTGGACAAAAGGTGCCGATTGTCGATCTAATGACACTTGGAGGAAGAAAAAAAAATCCTACTTACTATATCTACTTCAAAAAGCTAGGAACCTCTAATCTTCATGGGGCCGCCTGTTTTAATAGTATACATATCTTAAAATAATCTTTATAGGTTTTGATATTGTATTAAAAAATCCTTCTTTTCTTGCTATAATTTCAGTGTACTATATAATTCTGCCTTAACAGGAAAAGTTAAAAGGTCTTATACTCAGAAAATGGGCAAATATTGAGCATTACTATTACACAGCGTATTTTTGGCCTATTGTAGTTTAGCGTGAGTTCCAAATAACAATTCCCAATCCAAATTGTTATATAGGACATTACATATCCTCAGTAATAAGGACACAGCCATACTGCTACTTGCGCATGGTGGGCGGCTAGACATCAATTCTCAAAGCAACGTGAGGGAAACCACGCTGTCCATGGTCCCGCTTCGAGGGTCTTTTCATGTGGTCAACCGGATGCTTCGAGACGGCCAGACAGATAGTAACTGCACTAATGACCGTGGGCGAACGGCACTGTGGTGGGCGGCTCATGGGTGACTCATTTCTATCATTTCGAAGGCCGACTACGGTACCCACCAAGTGGGACCTAGCCGCAGCAGGATAAAGTATTGGACCGCAGCCGTCTCTGTAGTCCATAGGTGGGTCGCTGGCTGAGGGAAGATCCCATTAGTCGGAAGCTGACTTCGCCATTACTGCGTCCGAACGTGCTCTAGTGTGAAGGACATGACCGCCATGGCTTATGGAGAGACCAGAATTCGCACTTGGCTATAACTTTTCTAGATTGATTCTCGTCAAATAGCCAGCGCATTACAGACAGATGGTGGGCAATTGAACTAGTAGTAATATTATAGAGGGAGCAGGTATAATAACTGTTCCCTGAAATACGATACGATAAATGTTTTGTTCATACTTACAATAAGAGGTGTCATTGAGATACTGTCTCTTGGAGTATCAAGTATTATATGCCTTCGAATGACCCATAGAGTTAAGCTACCTCTTATATAACTGGTGTGCGGATATTTACCCTTTGGCATCTACTTAGGGCATACCTACACCCTCTGACAAGTATAAACATTGATAATTGTATTGTTCGTCAAACAGTATCGCTGTATATTCGGATTCCGAAAATTACCAAGCGATCAAGAGATGGGACTAAGCCAGAAAGGGAACATTGTTCATGTTCCTTGGATAACTTTTGCTCTCGCAAGAGTTAGGAGCCCAGTTTTAACCTGCTTTGACTATAGACTTGTATTAGGCATCGGCAACCTATCATATAGTAAATAAACTTCTCTATGTACCCCGGGACACTTTATCGTTTCCTTCCGATTTACTAGGTATGGCTTCGATAGACTTATATTCTCAGACTGTCTCTGTGTATAATGTATTATTATTTTAGCGAGAAGGAGCTCTTGAAAAGCCCATATACGCCGAAAAGGTGGCGGTCCTCCGTTGTCCTAAGCCTGCCACCATGGTTCATCCTTCTGTCAGATATTATGCCTTACTTTTCTTTTTCATAATACCAACGTGCTTTCCGCAGTCTTCGACATAAGCCATATCATTCTTCCTGTCCATATAAGTACCGACGCCGCCGCTTAGCGCAAGCGCAGCTCTAATCACCCTGTGTGCTTTGTAAGACTTGTTTCGGTGATTTCCCCCTGTAATGACGTCTATCTGGCTTCCTACGATTCATGCCCCAACCACGACGTCTAGAATACGGGCAAAGACAATATTCGTATACCCCGAGAGCATAAATAGTATTGTTGCTGTTCTTTGCTGCTTCTGACATGCGATTTACCTTATTCTATTTGTATTTTGATGCCTGCGTAGCTGCTGTTGGTAGTTCCCCGCCGCCCACTGTTCCCGAGCAGGGTCCACTACAAAGCATACGGTTCCCGTTGGATCTCATCTGTAGCCTTCAAAAAGTCGTTTTAGCTTTTGTTCTTCTGCTCCACATGAGGTCTTCTCGTATAATCGCCTTCGTCTTTTCACCGCCTTGACATCTAGTACTGAATGATGAAAGCCAATGATCAAACCCCGACCTAGCTCGGCGTTCCACAGCATGTTATCCGGCCGAAAGTTCTTGATTAAAAACCCCCAAAGAAAGAATCTTCTAAGGCCGCAAAATTCCACGCCTGATCGCCTCGATATCTTTCATCTTGTTGATGGGTTCACCACCCCAAGCTATCAGTACCATATGCCGGATCTGGGCAGCCTGTGTAGGAAGTAGATCTTGGCCAGGTGGATTGTGCCAAGAAGAACCAGTATTGGGCCCGCCATAGTATATGGTAAATATCCGTCTCTCGCTTCACCTTGTTCCACAAATGAGATGTAGTTCCTTTACCAACAACCGTATACACACACACACACACACACACACACACACACACACACACACACACACACATACGTGGTGCAGGTGATTTTAAAGAGTACTCCAGATGCCTCACAGCCTCCCATTAGTGTGCAGTCACAGTCAAGGTCTTCATATATTTGTTACTTAATCTGCTGAAACAGACCCTTTGTGTCTATCGGGTATTGGTGGGTGGGGTTGCATCTCTTGTTATTGAGTCTGCTTCTTGAAACGCGGAGTATAGTTCTTGTCTACTTAGAGGGAAAATTAGTTTAATATGGTTTTATAAATATGCTATTTTGGGAATTAGACTATTTTTCTAACTCGGAGAGGAAAAGTCGGTATCCTGACCTTATCAGAGTTGTGCAGTCGACATTTCGGGAGCAGCCTCGATTTTAGAGACCGACCATGGCTCCGTAGACCAACGTTGTGTTCTTGGCAGCGAGCGGCACGTTCCGGTGAGCGTCAGCGCTTCTGCGATCCAGCTAGACTCCCGTAGGGAACCGGGACCTACTCGTGGGGACAAACTAAAAGATTCTAAAATGGGCTGGATTATCGATGCAAAAAAGGACTTATAGACCCAATTCTCTCCAGCCCCACAATTGATGGAATCACGAGTATCGAACTCTGTGGCAACAAATCCCAGATGGTACATAGACTTTCCTACTGGGTAGCCAGGACTTATCTAGTCCAAAAGTGATGGGTTAAGAAAAAAATTTGTACAGAACGCCTCCGTTACTCTTATCAGGCCAGATAACATGGTTGCACGTATTACTGTAGCTACGCATATTCTATTGTGGCCGCTCTTCACAGGCGTTAGTCAGCCCAGAGAATCAATGTAAAACTTTTCATTCTGCCTGAATAACTACAGATGCCGGCAGCGTCAGGACATATTTGAATGAAGTGCGGTTTTTCTATATGATTATCTTCCAAAAATATTGTATATGACTAATATACTGTTGCTGATTAATTTTAATAGCTGCCTACTAGGATAGCAGATATAAGAATTTGCATTAATTAAACCGCGAGAAAACCAAAAGAACGCAGATGGTGATTAGAAAATTTCGTGATCACCTAAAAACCAGCTCTTATACGCTGAGCTTCTGTGAAATAACGAACTTTGTGAACTTGATCTGCATGGCTCTTCAGCTCTTGATGGCCATGTAGAACAAGCTGGCAGAATTCATCTGGGCACGATATCGGCTCTTCACGCCCGAAAGCCCGCAGATGCGTTTCAAAATGTTCTCGCGCTTTCCGAGATGTTGAAAAATAGCATTGATGATGCGGACTGAATACACAGAAGAGACAATGCTTGTTAGTGAGAGCAATAGGGGAGGCGCGAGGCTCTGGAGAAGACGGGTCTTTATCTGGTTGAGACGACACTATGGACGGAGGACTAGCACACAGTCAGTAGTTATATCTTCTCCGGATATTCTCTCAGATGGTATTTTCACCACACGGCCGAGGTCAATCAGCGCATTTGCTAGTGCAAGCCGGTGGTCTAGAGCTTCTTTCTCAGAGAGGTCCTTGGTAGGGAGCTTCATCATCTGTGCTATGCGCCTTCGCTCCTCCAGCTTGTGAACGACAGATTCGGGGCGATATTCATTGTCATCGACGTCTATGAAAGACGGGTCGAGCTGCTTATTTATCTCCTTTGTGTCGATTGTGTCAAAGAACTCTCCACGAGCAGCGTTAAAGGCTTCCTTTTTCAGTTTTGCCTTTGCACAGCGCAGGTTAGCATCAGCCTTAGCCTTAAGTTCTCCAATCTTTGTGCCTGCTGCGTTCTTGCTCGATCCATAAAGCTCTTTTGCTTCCGCAGCTAAAGAATCTCGTAGTTCTCGAAGACGAATTATTTCTGGGTGAGACGAGATTGAAGCTCTTTGTGTAGAAGTAAGATCGTCAAAGTGGGCCGGTGCACGAGGATCCACATAACGACTCTGATGACTGAGGATATTCATCAATGCATTCTCAGAAGGTATTCCAAGAAATGCTGCCTGGACATGGCACTGGACTCGCTGGTTCATATACTTCTGGTAGACGCTGGCATAAGCATGTCCCATAACTTGCTGGAGCAATGGAAGTGATGCAACACCTAGGGGTTTGGTACGCGAACAAGTGTTAGTGATGCCCAAATAGGAATACAAAGTAGAAAGGCAGCTGGAATGACCTACTATCGACTGCTTCGCCCGTGCCTCGCCGTAGATCGTACGGCCTCATAGCCTGAATCATGCCAACAGCCAAATTCAAACGTTGGAGATAATATAGGTACGTGTGATATTTCAGTGGCTTCATGTCATGCGTTCTAGTCCCGTACCCAGTCGAGATAGGTTGCCTGCATACTGGAACGTTCAATTTGTCCTTACGAAATTTGAGGCGGTTGGAGCGTCGAGGAGCAAGCACACGGCTGGAGAACACTTCCTCGACAGAACGAATATTACTCTCGAACGCATCATCAAGAATTGCCATGACGATAACAAGTATTATAATATCGAATACTGACTCCTTCACTTCGGACATCAGAAATATTTTACTGTGATCTTATTAGCCTTGGTAATGGGCTTTCCCAGTAGATTACTTACCGCTTGGGTTTATTGAGGTGACCTTTTGTGTGTTTCAGGTCAATCTCCATTACTAAGTGATCACGAGGGCCATGGGGATTTGGCAACAGGATCAAGCTTATCTGACCGTAGCAAAGGGTCTTTAGATCCTCGCTCATTGTGTCCCATTCCGCTTCCTCGTCTCCCTCGTTATCATTGTTACCACGACCATAGAAATGTGAAATATTGGTTCGCTCATTCCTCTCCACATATACTAATGCCCCTGGCCGACTGGCGGTGTAAGCGGAAACCAGAAGAAGGAAGGCTAGTTGGATAATCTGCCTGCCATCAGGGTATGGCGTTCTGTCTAGTACCCAGTGATGATGAAGCACCAGGTATAAGTCGTCGACATTCATAACAGGTTTGTCTCCGACAGACAGGTCTAGGTTATATAAGGGCACCAGGGTCCCAGTCATGTACTGGCCAGTAGTTAGTGGACGGAACAGGGAGAGATACACTGATGGATCTTACATCATTGATGTCACTACGGCATTTGGTGTGAAGACTGCGACCAACAGCTTGACGATACAGTTGGCACCATTGCCTCCAGTTTTCATGTAAACTGCTGAACTTTTTTATGGCGTAGTTGTCAAGTATCCATTTCAAAAAGATCATGACATCTTCTTTCCGGGCTGCCACAAGGAATTTTAGTCGGTGTTCCCCGAGAAAATCGCAATGCCTAATGCCAGTCCACTGTAAGCATCCTACGAGCTTACTCTAGTACAAGGAATGAATTCTCACTTCGTCCACTTATCCTTGATGCCTTTGATGTTGTTCTTCGTTGATTTGGCGTGACGTTTCTGAAAAACGCCTGTGTTTTCCAGATCTCGACGATGTTGTCGATAGTGTTCAGGGCTAAGAACAGTCTTTTTCCTGGAGCCACGAAGAGCTGAAGCACCCATAGCGGAGATTCCGTATTAAGATATGATTTTGAGGGAGAAGGGCAGGAAGCCAGACTGGCTCTTCAAAACGGAACGAATGTTAAATTTAGGTCAAACGAGAGATAAAAAGAGAAAGGCAAAAAGTTTGAATACAATATAGTGCACAGAGGAATAAAGGAAGAGGGCGAAGAGAAAAATGTCAAAAGTTGGAGGTAGCCCTTAAATAGAAGGAAATGTAGGTATACCCACTTAGAGTGAAGTAGGATTACCATGATTATTAGGCGGCGGTTATGCGCGGCGAAAATTCTGGAAGTGCTCATGATGAAATTGTAATGTGTCCTGAGCAGACTGAGTAGAGGGTGAGTTGATCAGGGAGTACTCAGGGAGCCTGGGCAGAGTAGGGGTGAGTAAACAATGAGCGCTCACTGAGCACTCAGTGATGTAGGGTGAGTACACCCACGTGATACAAGTTGACTAAGATGGATGTGCGATACTATTGGGCGCGACTGGGCTTAAAACGGCACTGACGGACTGCCGTTTTTGGCCGCCATTTCACCGTCAACCAGCGTTGGGTTCTCAACTCGGCGGTTGAAAACGTTAGCCCCTATTTGTTTCAGTTAATCAGACTTGAGCTTCCAAAGTACCAGGTCAGCAACATGAAAGTATAACTGTATCTATAGAACATATTACAACTCTGAGATGTTCCCTCGGTAGACTAAAAAACGGTATCAAGAATTCAATAGAACTGGAAGCAACTTTTGATTACATACATAGAACATCAGTATAGTAGTGTAACAATTGGAGAGGCACAGCTGAATCGTTTTACAGCCGTAGGCCTGCCAATCATGAGAGGCTTGCGTAGGCAGGCTCTTTTCGTGGGTCACTGAAAAGGTACCCGAAGTCGTGAGACAAATGTCAGTCCCTGTCCAAGCCCCCCCTCCCCTGGTATTTGGTATTGACTGTCGTTGGAATGACTGCAAATCGACAGGATCATGTGAAGATCCCCACCATACGGTCAGTTTCCGAAGCAGCGACAAAGGCCGGAGTAACAGAATAACGGAGACTTATCTAGAAACGCCTATGAAACAATGCGAGGATCGTCGGTACTTTTTGGCATTGTATCAAGACAAGCTTCCGGTCGGCAACCCCAGACTAATTTCCCCCTCGATTTACTTCTACGCCCCCCACCGCTCCCCCGTTTTTTCCCTCTCTTTCAGTCGTAGTTTCGGTTTACTGTTGACGTTATCTGCACATCAGTGCCACTCCGTCAATCACTGGCGTTAGAGTATTCTCCCCAGTGGATCCCGTTAAAAATAATTGGAACAAGTGCCCTAGGACTAAGCAAACTTCTGCTAACGTCCAACGTCAAATGTCTATCCTAGACACGACATGTACAAATAATATAACTCCGCTGGAGACATGTTATAGAAAGTTAGCTTGTGTACCTTGCTCTAGAATGTAGATAGTGGTCTTCGGGTATGGTAGACAATATCATAGTTGTTCTACACCAGGCCTGGGACTATTTGCCTGCTTAGCCTCTTAACCTATTAATAAACAAATCACGTGAAATTAAGTGCACTCCATGTTTTATATGTTTATACCATCCTGGGATAAGTTAGATGAAGTATATGTAAATCAATGGCCAGATTTATATGATCATAGTACTCATTCTTTGCCTTGATATAGGTATTTCTCACCTTACGTGGATGCACATACATTGGATGCTATCTTTTGCCCAATCACCATTCAAATAGTTCCCCACTCTGACTAACTTCCTAATTCGGGTTCCACGGTAGTCGATGGGTCTATTCATATCCATGTCATTTGCTGTTCTGCATATGGTACCTGTTATTGATTTTATCCATCGGCTTTGCTTACTAGACCGGAGAGAGGCGGGTAAATACGTCTGACGTGTACCATCCCAGAGGGTCATTCCCGGTAACTAATTTAGTTATTTTACCAAATGACCCAATGTTCTCTGCTCATCCTTACTGTCATTTGCTCGCTTATTTCCAGGGGAATGTGCGGCATAAATGGCTTGCTATAGGCAGTCCGGCGATATGGGAGGACGGTTTCCTGTTGTCAGAGCGGGATCAGGTATAACGAAATACCATAGTACCGATGGGCCAACAGCCGGTCCAAGTTCTTTACTTTTTTACTAGTAGCGATTAGAATTGGTGGCCCCTGTAAATGAGGTTTGATCAACAATCATTGAATGTATATATAGGCGATGAAAGATCCGTTCTAGTTTGCTGACTCTCAATCTACCAAAATCACTTTGAGAAACCACTGGCCATTCTTTTCAGGTCCCATGAAGATCAAAGTATCACTGCTGTCCTACTAGGACTTGCACCCCTAAGTTCAGCCGTATCGGTATCTGGCTCAGCTCAAGCCTTCGCTGCTGGGCTGACAGGCGGTGGTGGTGCAGAACCACACATTTCCATTGATATCAACGAGCTGAAGGAGTGACTTGCCGATGATACTCCGGAAGTGAATGTTCTTGACAAAGATCACGACTTTACTGAGTCAGAGGGCACAACTAGCGGAACTGTGCGTGCTTCCTTATCATCCAGGATGACTGCGGAAGCTCTCCTTGGCAATCAACTTGGTACACTGCTGCAGTGACGGGGATGAATGTTGCGTCAAACAAAACAATCCTCGGCGACGGAAACAAAGGAATCATCAAAGTGAAAGGGTTGAGATTCAATAACGGCGTGTCAAATATTATTTTCCAAAACGTTCAAAATTCCGACTTGAATCCTGAGTATGTCTGGGGAGAGAGGTGGGGGTTTATGCTCTTTATTTCGATAGGTCTGACCTTATCTGGGTTGATCATGTCACGGTATGTTCTTTCGCACAGACTCAATTGTAGTTACTCATAGATCTTCTAGACAGTTCGCACCGGATGCCAACACCGCAGCTTTGGATTCAGCACCAATATTCGTGTGACTCTCGAATAATTTCATCAACAGCGAAACTTCGTACTCTGCCGGCTGCGATGGGTACACCTACTGGGGCTTTGAGATGGTAGGCGAAGCAGATCAGATTACTATGCAGAGCTGCTATATCTACAAGACAGCTGGTCGCAGTCCAGCCTTGAGTGGAGGTACTCCCCTACATGCGGTGAACAATGTCTGGGAGAAGAACAACGGTCATGAGCTAGAGGGTGGCGAATCAACTGCGAGGGGTATCTTCGAGGGAAGCGTTTGGATAAATGTGTCCATGATTGTTGGAGGCTATACCGGCAGACTTTTCAACACACCGGATTCCTCGTCCGCTGGTGATTACAAAACAGTTCTTAGTCGGCTTGCGAAGTAAATGCTGTTTCCAACTCCGGCAGCTTTATTTGTTATACAGATATCTCTTTCTTCTCGAATTTCTCAGGGCTCACTATTGCTTCTGCCGTGTCTGCTAGCGAGGCTCAGGCCAATGTCCCGAACCACGCAGGAATGGGGAAATTTTGAGTTCTTCTGCAGGATTTTTTGATTTTTGTGCTTCGCCAACTATCCACTCACAATTTACAACGGTGCGTTCTATACATGTATTTTGCTATATGTGGGGTCACATTACAGTTGTCATGGTAGAACCTGCGAGTTTCAGCTCCAGATCATTTGTTTGTCCTGGAATGAACAAAGTGAATGGGGACGTGTATAGCTTCACACTTGGGAGTTGCATATCAGTAGATTATCTATACAGATAAAGAGCAGACTGAACATGTAGGTATGGTATTTATTCAGTACTAGTAGCAGATAGTAAGTTGCTCTCAAGAATACTCATCTAGACCAATAGACCAATGGCTGAAACATATACGTCACGGCATACACCAAGGGAAAACTCTTAGTATTTGAAATTTGTAGCTTAATATCAGAATAAGCATTAGATATGGTGGTAGCATATCAAAGCAGCGAATAGTCGCAAAACCCGTCGTGTACATGGAAAATATCATATAGGCGAAGCGGACCCACGCACCGACATCCCCTCTCACTCAAGAAGAGGCAAAGTGACAGATCTCTGTGAAGCTTTACGTCCAAAGCCACTTAAATCTGTTGATATCTTAACTGCTGTTCATTTTTGGTGTTACAGATTTTCGATCGTGCTATTGTGAACTCATTGTCATACTTTCAGTGGGCTGATCTCGATATCCTTAGCTATTTTCTGCCTAGATAAAATGAAATTACTTCAATTTATGTAGTCCAATAACAAGTCCATAATTCTGCAAGCAGGGTGACGATTCTCGCAGGAGGAAACAGCCAAGGAAACCCTCAACCGGGGTAACGGCTAAGTTTTATCAGATCACCGGTCTTACAATCAAGGTTCCCATACTGAATACACCCACTAAAGTGATCTTACAATATACAATCCTTTGGTTAAATACGGGATAGAGCCGACGTCGGTTGGAACGTACCTGTATAGGAGCAAGCAGACCGAAATGAGGAGCGGGAGCGGAATGCACATCATGAGAATGTCCGACGAAATATTGAAGACCATGGTCATGATCACGTGGTGGGTCGCGGTGGAGCATCGCTCTGAGATTCTAGGTCAGAGAATAGCTCCTTCCGGAGGCAAGGCTACTGAGCATGAAGGCCAATCCACGATGGTATCTTGTAGACAAATCTTCCGGCACTCGGTGATACTTCGTTAAAGTACCTTGCACGTCTGGGCGTACCGCCGCAAACCTCATCTCTCGACAGATATTGTAGGTGCCATGTTTACACGCCTTGCAGCGTCAGTAGAGGATACCAGGCTCGATGGCAACATGAATGGAGCTGGCCGCTATCCCAACGGTATGAATGGTGCCAGCAGTTATGTGGCCTTAGGACAAGCGAATTTTCCTTGCTCCCCTTCCTGTTGATTCGATTAGTTAATGCATGCCTTTTGTGTCGACAGAAGGTTGTGTGCATGGTCCCCGGATGACAGAGAGATAATTTACTTAACCTATGGTGTGGCTCTTCGTAAGAATCAAGTATCATTGACTGACCTTGGCGCAATTGTAGCAGTTCCTTGCGGCTAGAAATGCAAGATATACGCGCGTCGGATTTTGTCGAGCTCAAGGAGGTTCTCAAACTTCTGCAAGATGAAAGTGCGTGTGATCCACGGTGAAAGGAGGTCTTTGACTTAGAATAATGCAAAAACAAGGATGAAGTCCCTTACCGTTTCCTGAAGCACCGAATTCTACTAAAAAAGCGCCATTCAATCCACAGGGTAAGGAGAGGCTTCATCATGATTCAAAATTGGGGAATGCCATTTAAGCAAACAAGATTCGAGGGACCACCCCTAATATGCTCAGAAATCACAGTTTCGATGGACTTTTTCGGGGGAGTTCAGGGCTCGGCATTGGTGTATACTGTGAGAAGCGAGATGCTGTGTGAAATCAACGCGTGCGAGGGAAAGTTGTGGAAATTGCTGAAAACCTCCATAGTTTCAGTATAAATCTGACTTGACCGGACGAAAGTCAAGCAGGACGATACCTGAACTGAAGCCGGGGAGGCTTGACACGGAGTATGATCCAAGTTATCCAAAACTTCCAAAGAAAATTAACTTCCGTCGCGTTGCAGCCCTTGCATCGGCCGAGCCATCCCTAGGCTCGACCATTCATGCCAGTCAGGCCCGGTTGTTGGCTTCGAGTGGGACAGGTTCTGGGAAAATCAAACCTAATAACCCACCTCCGTGCTGTATCCATGTCGATCGGACACCTTCCTAGTGTGGTATCTAGAAACGGTAGGAAGGGGTCATGTTGCCCGCGGCCGCGCCTCTCAAGGCATAGTTCCTTCGGTAACCTATCCAATCTCCTTGATCTCAATTTCCTCCTCTCGATGTCACTCAGGAGTCGAATAAGACCGCAGCGTCTTTTCATCTCCTCCATGTACCGTTCCCATGAAGGAGAGAATTTCACAGTGGACGGGAGCGAAAGACAGGCATATACTTCTTCAGCTCTTGTAACATACGCATTCTAGGGATATAGGTCTCCAAAAACAGTGTGTATCAATGCATAGTCAACTAATTCATAAAGGGTGGTTGCTATTAAATATATTAAGAGCCGGCCATGCTATGTCACATGTCCCACCAATTGGTCGTCTTGGTTGTGGACGACTTGCGCCTCACGAAAGTAATAGAAGCCAAAACTCTTTTCTTACTCCTTGAGCCAGCTGTGAATTGAAGCTTTCTCTTGACTTTGGACATGATCCCCTGATTGGGGGGATTGCTCTGTCGCAAGGCTTTGCGAACTAACGGAGATGTCTCCTCCTGACGGGCTGTCCGACGGATCGGCTCTGGGCCGCTGCAATCCCCATATCTTGCCCCTGACATCTCCAGCTTTTCTTGCACATTGAACATTTTCATCTGGCACTGGGGAGTGCGGAATCTCTCTTCGGATCTCACTGGTCGAACTGCGGAGATACCGGAAGAGAGATGATTGGAAGGATCCGCCACCTCTCTTGTATCTGTAGTGCTATCCTTTGGGAGTGAACCAGATTAGAAGAGAACGAACCAAGATCTGATCTTCCGTGTGGATATTTCTGAGTTCAGGCAGGGGTCAATCGTAGTGGGCTATGAAGGTGAATCACCTACCGAAGCTACCAACTTCGAGCTTTGCGGTCGAACATTGTCCCTGTCTAAGTCCTTCTCCGCCTTAATTGGCGTTTTGAAGGGTGATCCCAGGCATAGAGCTTGTGCCATGTGTGGTCAAATGTGCTTGCAAAGTGTACCGCAAAGCTTTCATTGCCAGACAGAGGAAAAGAAAGTGGTCGCCAAGCAATCATGTCACGTCTCAGGACAGTTTTGCTGCATATATAATAGTACACAGCATCTGCGCGTATTTACTGGTGTACTTCAAAAGATTCCAGGCCATAGTAATGCTGTGCATTCCGGTGTTTTGGTCTCCAGACATGCAAGGGATGCTATGACCGCCCGTGGGTCGAATTGTGACGTTCTAATAATCGCAGAGGCCCAAAAGAGCCAGATAACACCACCCGCCACTGCTTCTATGCTAATTCCCGTAGTTTGATAGTACCCAAGCCTTCAGACCTGAGCGTGCTTATGTACGTAAGCTCTGAAAATGTCATTTTTTGTGATACTCTGTCGCTTGTCCTTGGTGGAAGGGCCACCAAGCGCGTGTGGGTAACGGTCTTCGACCTTAATTTACCACATGCTTAATGACCGAGAAATCACGTTTTTCCTCCCCCTTTGTATTGATTGACTGATGAGAAGATATCTCGACTCCCCCTTGCAGGTCTGCCATCCTTCTCCCGGAAACACACCCCGTTGATTCGCCCGAGCCTCCCTGACGTGGACAGCCTGCAAAGGTACATACTTTCAACAGTTGGCACTACGAGGTTTTTGAAGGGGGGGGGAAGAGGAAGGCAGGAAAGTATAAACCCTTCTTATCCTTTGAACTTAATTATCAGGAAATGTGTCATAGTATCCCTAGACAACCTTATATCAAAGCACCTTCCCTCCATGGGGACGAAAGAAGGAAAGATGAGAATCTAACGAGTCATACAAAACTTATAGAATGTCAAGGATGCGGACCACACATAGCACTTATGAATGTACTACTGGTGTGATGACTTTTATTATTACTTGGTAGAATATCCTCAGTCTAGTGCTCGGATACTGACCATGTATGAACTTAAGCAGTAGAGCGATGCAGTGGAAGGGACAAGATCACAGTCCATCGACGGGACAGCGAAATCAGATATTCTGCTATCGTGGTATCTGTATAGTGGAAACTACAAACCAAACACCCTTGCTGGAATATCATCACATATTTGGTGGAGGGTTTCGCAAACCATCCCCTCATCATAGCACATACTAACCTGACTGACCCGCAAAATGAGCGCGCAGGGCAGCGTGCTCCTGCCCACGGGCCGGGCGGGGGGTAAGGGCCCGCCTTCTGAGGGCCACCCCCGAACATTTGTCATTTCGTAACGTAACCGGTAAGCGACCCGCAGCCCAACAGCCATATACAAAATTTAAATAGTTAAAAAATCATTAACTTTGATTCCTATACAAAAACGAGTAATTCTATCGATTCGGGCAGTGCGTAATTTTATGGCCCTGTGCACCACAGCCAGAACATTTAGATGGGGCGCGCCTGGGAGCCGATTCAGAACCCTATCTGCCTGTATGGCTTCATCTGCCTGATTTCGGCGCTCTATAAGGATCCGGGCTTCAGATACTGACGTGCCTCCTTCAAATGTAATCTGTTAGGTAGAACGCTTTCACCTTTTAGCCTGGTTTTCATATACAGCCTGATATTGCTACAGTTGATGCTTCAATATTGTCGCATTATGCAAAGCTTGTTCAGGACCTTTTATTGTTTGATTTAGGCGAATTTTAATAGGTGAATCAGGACTATTATATCGATTTTTAAGCAGCGTTTTGAAGCTAGATTCTGACCTTTTCAGATGCTTGACTTTATGAGGCGTTTTAGGCGCTGAGCTGCCTTGACTGCTAGGTATACTACTCGGAGGTGTAGGGGTCTTAAGCTGAACTGTCAGCTGAGATACAACGCGATCAGGAGATAGCGGAACTAGGCCAGTAGCTCTAAAAGCACTATGGATATTGCTGCTGGTAAAGGATTCGGTATGGGTCTTGGGATATACATCCAAGAAATCAAGTTTATCGATATGATTAAGCCCGCAGCGCATCTTAGATTCGACTAGGCCTCCGTACGTGCCTTTTAAAGGTGGGAAAACAGCAACATAAAGCGGTTGAAGCTTATGTGTAGCGTGCGCAGGCATATAGATTGGTATAATATCATTTTCTGTGCAGGTCTGATCGAATAGAGGTGTTAGATGACTATCGTGGCCATCTAGAATAAGTAAATGGTATTTTCCCACAGATCGGCCGGTAGTAAGAGGTATAAAATGATTCTGTAGCCAACGTAGGCCAATATCATTGCTTGTCCAGCCATTATGACTGACCTCGATCCTCCAAGCAGGTACGACCTTGTCATCCTCCTACCAGGCCTCCATATGCAACTTGCCTTTAAAAATGATGCAGGGAGGTAGAGCCCATCCATTAGAACTAATGCATTCTATGGCTGTAACCCATCCCCGGTTCCCTGGCTGCAATACAAATGGCTTGCCTGGTACGTCAGACCTAGTAATAACTTTGCCCGCAGCTATCAGGCCCATTGCATATCCCGTCTCATCAAATTGTAGATATCGCTTGAAGCTATGCTCTACTTCTGAATAGCCTCGTTTACCTGCTCAAATCAAGCACCTAGGACCTTAGGATCCTCTACTTTAGCACGTTGGTAGCTGTAGCGACGTGCAAAGCAGGTTTTGAGCTCAGATGTACGCCTGGTAAAGTTGTATACCCATTTCTCCCCTACAGTAGTAGGGGGAGAAGTAGTATTACGCTTTAAAAGCAGGATATTGACCATTTCTCGTACGTCTGCATGCCGAGGAGGTACTCCACGCTTATCTAGTGATAAGATCCATTATTTAAGTGACTGCTCCTCACTAGTAATCAATTTATGACTGTTGGCACGTAGATTGCCCCTAAAAGATACTCCCTTCAACCTTCTGCGTAGTGTAGGTTCGGGTATGTTAAAAACCTCAGCTGCCTTCCTAACACTGCTGAATTCATGATTTTTTATAGCTGGTATAGCAAGTAGGGCTCTGCATTCCTGCTCAATGCGTGATTTCGATGATTAGGCATTTTTGGTGGTATGATTGATGTTTTAATTGCCTAAGAAAATAAGGCGCCTTTGAAAACATGGGTGGTGCGTCACCCGCTTACATGCATCGCTCGCCTACCGATTACGTTATATACTGCGTGGGAAACTCTGCGACCCTACGTCTACGGTGTGCTGTTCTCCGCCCACGAACGCACGTAGAGTACGGCGTCACCCTACATATAGGTATTGTTAAATTGCCACACTCCCGGCGGGACGGGAGTATGCATGAATATGAATGTTGATTCAATTAAAAGGCCCAGATACCTACTGAAGTTTGAGTGCACCGATTACTAGGGTATATGTACTGGTGGGTCCACGGAAACAATTCTGGAAAATGGTGAAGATATCCGCATGCGACGTCTATAGTTCCGAGTAATCTTATGGAGTTGCACCTGATTTTGTGAAATCGGTCTGTATCTTATGAGAAATTAAATTCAATATCCCCCAACGCTGGACGCGTAATATCTACTACATAGACCAGGAGCAGCCGCAAGAAACAAGGGTTTATGTCTTCTTAGCGAGACAAGCC
This sequence comes from Aspergillus pseudonomiae, assembly GCF_009193645.1. NCBI lineage: Eukaryota > Fungi > Ascomycota > Eurotiomycetes > Eurotiales > Aspergillaceae > Aspergillus > Aspergillus pseudonomiae. The sequence continues at coordinate 46,893 of NW_022476147.1, forward strand.
CTCTCAATTTTCTACACATGACAATGCCCAAAACACGAATATAGTTGACTGCCTGATATCTTGCAGTAATTTACCACTACATGCATTGTTTAGATTGTCTTTGCCACTACTGAATTGGATATACCCCCCTTCATGTACCCTAGTACTGTCATCCGCATAGATGCGTAATCTACCACCGAGCGAGCCACCTAAACGAGATTTGGCCGAACTGAAAAATTTATGAAAAGTCAAGAAACATCTAGCGACTACACGATTAACCAAATTAGTTTGATATTTATGAAATTAGCTATATACGGGGGCAACTAATTCCAGTATTAGTTCTCTAGGTTCTGAGCTTTCAATAGCTTCTTGCGCAAGCTAACTAGATTCAAATCAAACTCGACAGATAGGTAACTGCAAATAGCTATGGGGAGATTACGATCGATATCCATAATTTCGGCCTTCTAGCCATGCTGATTACGAATAGATGGCGTCGATTAGTGTCCGAATGTCGGTAGTGAGTAGACAGCTAAGGCTGGTCGCTGAAAGTGTGGGTTTCCAGCCAAATACGCGCCAGGTTTAAGGCAAACCAACTCTGAGAGTTTACGGAATGTCAAGGTCCTTTCGCATATAGTGGTGTGATTTGGAAAATTTACGTTGTTGGCCTGATATGTATCTTGGCATGCCTTAGATCTCTGTGTCTCCACCATGTTACGTAAAGTGCTAATCTAAATCAATGCAGCTTTGGTTCGAGCTTTCGGGTCTAATTTACATGGTCCAAGTTTTTGCCATACCGAATGTTTAGCTTAGTTTGGAGCAGCAAATGAATCATTACCTTCGAATATATATTTTGCTTTTTTGAACTCTTCAGGTGGTGGCGTATCCCTACAGTGGGTCCACAACCCTTAAGGTTTGATTCAGACATCGTTATCTTACTGCAAACGGAAATGTACACTGTTATAGTGATACGAGAAAAAGGACCTAGCGAATAGCAAGCAGTAAGATAGATGCGTGGCAACTTAATCATATTACTCAAATCAAATATAGAGTATTTTAGATTTCGATTTCTATCGTATGATTTCAGATGCAAGGAGTGTTTATTTATAATACAAGAACACGGGACTTATACCACTATTCCCAGGTTCACCAAGCTTACAGTGCTCTAGGCCTTTGCAAACTCCTACCTAGCGTAAGTTTTAAACCCTTGGTCTTGCCCCTGCTCAAGTGCAAAATCTAGAAGTTCATTCCACTAGGGTCAATCCGTGCCCATCCGAATAACTACAGCTACTACCTAGGTCCTTATATTGATATTAATATATTATTACAAAATGAAGTGCTCTTCTTTTACTCTCTCTGCTCTTCTCCTAACCGTTTTACCAACAGTATCGCTTGCTGCGCCTAACGAGCCATCCCTTGACGACTTTCAGAACAAGGCCAAAGTTGTGCAATGTAAGATTAGGAACTTCCGACCACCGCAGCCACCTGGCACACCCAAGCCCCCCTTAAAAAGTAAGGATGTATCATTCTACAGGCATCCTTGCACCTGCGAAACTGCTGCTGGTACATACGAAGCGAAAAATCGTGAGACTATCAGCTTAAACTGCCAAGTGGACGGATCAATTTGCAACATGTAAGTTCCATTATATGTCTAGTTATACTAATCTTTCCGCCGCTAGTATTCATTTAAATGATATCGGAGGAAGATTAGCTGACACGCTGAACAGAGACTGGATCAAAACTACTGAGGGCAGCTTCATCAAGAAGAATTCTTTGCCGAAAAAGTGTCAGGGTAAGTGTATCTGAATTTAACCTAGTTCATCATTCAAGCCATGGTTGATTTAAAGCTTGATTTAACAATTACAGATGCAAACTTTGATAGGTGCAAGTTGTGATCAAACATTAAACTCAGTCTATCAAAAGTGGCTTGCTCGCTTTTAATGTCGTTTTTTGTTAAGTTGACAAGGCTGATGGCCAGGGAGGTTGCAATAGTCTGGTAGCTAACTATAGTTATATAATCAAATATAACACATGAGAAATGCTCATTGCAAATTTCTATTCTACTAAGCGATTGCACAGCACACAACTCTGATCATCACGCCATTGTCGATCACAATGGTTCTTTATCCGACTCACTTGCGGGTTCGGTTGGAGTGTCAGGTTGTTCAAAATGATTCTGAAAGGATCAATGAGTAATATGCATGATCGGATTAAGAAATCTGACTTACAATCCACTTATATTCAAAGTGAGGAAAAGTGCTATGGATGACTCGTATACCCCCATGACTCTGCCTGACGACCGTAACGTGGACAACGACGAGCCTGGTTTTCTTGGCAATCCAGGAAAGGAGAACCATTTTGAGAGCGTATGCCTCAGATGTTGCAAGTATTTCTGAAGGAGTAGGCAGGAAGTGTCTTGATCCCCTAATACCAGGAGTTGCCGCCTGATTTTAGCCTCTCCGCAGGCCACGTCTTAGAAGCGTGGTCCTTCCATTCACATACAATAAGTGCGGCCATATTCCACCAGGGGTGCCCTTTCCCGGATAAGCGCTTGGAGATGGCTCCTGATAGGTAGTAGTCGTGCAACAAATTAGAAGTAAATCTCCATCCTCTCACATCCAAGTCCTTCAACTTCACTTTCCTAGTTACAAGCACACGGTGCCATTTCTGACTATCGATTTCAGTCAACATGACTTGTATCATATATTGCCAGTTGGATAAGGTTGAATTATACAAAACCGTGGGCTCTACTCGGAGAGACAGACATACAGACCCATGCCACTCGGCACCAACCCAACCAACAGGGTCAGACAGTCTAGCAAGCTCAGCTATGACATGGAAACCAAGGAAAGTATACGCAAAAGGCTACTGAAAGGCACATGACGGTTCCTCCTCCTGGTAAGGTGTTGCAAGGAGCTTTTCGAAATCTGCTGTAATGAAAGGAGACACAGGTTCAACATCGTCGATAAGAAGAATGCATCAAGCTACAGAACGAACTATCCTCGATTCGGCAGGAAATTGCATCTCTTGATGTCCAGAAAACAACATTGGTAAGAAGCCAGATCGGCTTGTTAGGATGCCGGACTCTAACCCCGTTCTAGGAAGAGGTCCGAAGGGTGTTGCGTAACTGCATTGCCTTCTTGATCCAACTTAAGGACCAGGTCGCAAGGTTGTCTATCTTCTTCAGCACCGTAGCCATCCTAGTCGACTCGGCAAACAAAAGCCATGTGCAGCCCTTTACAGAATATATAGAAGGCGCGTCAAATCAGCTCACCCAACGCAAAAAGCTCAGCCAGCAATACATCAACGTAAGAAACTCGGCAGTTGAAAAAAAATGAGATCTGGTGCACTGAACTAACAGTCAACAGGTGACCTATTAATATGCAATGGAAGTTGGCGCTAGCTTTTCTCTGTACATAGACATATCCGACATGTATATCCAGGTCGATTTCAATCACATTCTCAATGGGCTCAACCTGGTCCATAGCATGGGTCAACTTGGTAGCCCCGGGGAGGTAGAAGAGAAAAAGAAGGAGCTCAGCAATTATTCGGAATCTGCACAGGCTGGAATAAAAGAAATAGTTCAAAAAGCTGGCGATACCTCTGCACTTGCTCCCTGACTCCTGCACATACCTTGGGCTTCAAGAAGACCGACCCGTTGTTCTTCCACATGCTAGAAAACGGATGCAATCACAAAAACGTCCCAAAGGCGAGTTGGTGAGTTGAGACGACTACTTTACGCCTCGGAAACCCTTCTGATGGAAAGACTCATTGACCGCAAGATGATTGAAGATGCTGTCGCGGAGAGCACCCACGGTATCCGACAGCGAATCGAAACTGATACGAGTCCAGTAAGGCAACTGACTTTGGACCCCAAGCTTCGGGATGCAAATGCCGAGAAGTTGGTAAGATTCCTGATTCAGTCATGCTTCCTCCCAGGGGGTGGACTGTGATATGACCCCTAAGAACTGTATTCGCGACTAACTCGATACCCAATATTAGGCAAGAGCGGCCGAGACAGTGTTACAGGGACAGTCAGAGGAAGAACAAGAGGAGGAGGACGACTCTCTTGTGGCCGCTAGCAAGAGTGAGGGAGACGAATGGTAGACTATCAGGATTGAACAGTAGCTGGACAAGTGCAGAATACACTGGTGCCTCTGTCACTGGATATGTTCAAAACGGAATGCAGAGGATTAAATTGAGAGTGGGGTTAGGAATAATAATAAATAAGAGAAACAGAACTGAACGGGACAAGGGCAAGCACTGATATATATAGATAGCTATGAGAGATTCTATGTGCAGAAAGAAGGTTAATGAAAAAAGAAGGGGTATCAGTTTCAATACTTGCCGCACAAGGGCAGATCCCGCGAGCTCTGCCCGACCCAGATTTGAAAGTCGCCGTCCGGCATGACCCAATTCTGTTGGCAAGTCCTCCAGTAACTGAGATCCTTGAGGCTTAGAGTCATTTCAACCGTCTTCTTCTCGCCCGGTTCCAGAGCAATATTGGTGAGGTTGCGCAGAACCCTGTCCGGAAATTCGACCCGTTCTTTGTTGGGCACAAAGGTCACCCTCTCCTCCTTGTCGTCCGCCGGCACCTCTATTAAGTCGCCGTCTTCCACCACGTCCGATGGGAATGACACGTAGACTTGGACCACGGTTGGAGCAGCGCGGGTGCTCGTGTTAGCCACTTGCACATGTACTTTAGCCATTTCTTCATATAGCGACGGATTTCCACCAAGGCCCTCATGGCAAGTTAACCTTCATTAAGAATGATATAATTGAGTTACCGCCTAGTTACGAAACACTATTGGGCAGTACTGAGAAAGTAGAGTTCTATAAATAGATAATTGGTGTTTACCAGCCAATCGTACAACTCAATATGTCTCCATAATTATGGGGAAGGAGTCACTGCCCAGTCCAGAGTGTTACCGTTCCCTCTGGTTTCAGAGCTTTTACTATCCTCATGTTTCTTTCTGTACTAAAGAAAAATAAATTGGTAGCCACGGCATCGAGTTCGAAAAAAATCTGCCCTAAGTACCGGGGATGGGGTCCTTATGTGTGCGCTACAATGATCCCCGAGTTCAAGGTGTGAGACTTTAGCGCCTCAACCGTACCTACAGGGAATGTTTATGGTGGAGGACTCTAAGCTATGAAATGGTAGCTGCTTGCGGCGCCTCACCCGCAATGGCCCACTTCTCCAGGCTGTGGATAGAACGGGCCACTGATACTTGATTTCTGATACACCTGTGGTGCCAAGGTTCGAATTGGGCTCCTTCCATGGCGTTCGCCTGAACTCACACGGCGTTCATTGCATCGTAAATTACGCCCACATCTAGCGTACTATCCGGCACACTAATTGTTTTCCGTCCTCCTCTCTACCGTTTGTCTCATTTCAATACGTAACTACGCTGAGATATGTCTTAAGACCCAAGGAAATTTCTCCTCTGCCAGCAGTGGTCGCACGTTACCTATGGAGCTGGCCGCAGTCCAATAGTGTTCTGTCCTACTGATAAACCTTCAGTCGCTGTGTCCCGTAAGTGGGGTAACACGACAGAGAATACCCTGAGCTTTACTCCATACGTCAATGAGTTATGAATTCTTTCATGCTTTTGCAGACCGTGGCGCTGAGGAGCCTGAGGCACTAGTTCATCGTCGGCCCTCAGCTTTCTGGCATCAATCACCGTCAAGCATGCTTGTGTAAATTGAAAGGCTCAGCAGAGAAGATTTATTCACAGCATTGTCCCATGGGTTTGACATAGGTGGGTACAAGGAGGGAATACGATAACTACATGAGCGGATCCCTGTCATACAGAACCGTGGAATCCCGCGCCAAGTATTTGGCTTGCAAAGCACTGGCACTTTACAGGTCCCTTCAGTAGGACAGTTTATTAGACTGTAGTCGTCTCCGTAGTCAAAAGTCAATCACTGGCCGAGGAAAAGCTTCATTGTTCCGAAGCTGACCACCACTTAGCCAGATAAGCCAGGCATGACGAAAAGGAGCCGAGCGTCATGGTTACGGAGGGTTCAGGACTC
>NW_022476148.1:0-50675 GCF_009193645.1 Aspergillus pseudonomiae
AAAAAAAAAAAGGGTAGAAAGGGAACCAGCAGCAGTGCTGTTCAACTTCCGCGGTTTAGCGGGAGGCTGGTGTGGGCTTGGGTGCTGGCGGTCCAAACAGTAACAACATCGCCAACCACGACAGCAGATCTGGGCGACGGGTGCAACAGAACTCCCGAAGAAGGGTGATCGAAGACGCGTTCCAGAAGACAAAAGGGAATTCTCTCTCAGATACTAGACTGACAGTAAAACAAGCACCGCAGGAATAGTATCCTCATTGAAAACCGTCATTGGAGGTTGGGACTGAGGTTGGTATACCGCAGCAAGGAAGCATAGACGTTCAAACACCCGCGAAAAGCACGAACAACCAACCCAGAAAAGAAGATTTGCAATGAAAATCAAAATCAGAATCAAACATTCTCACTTACCAGCACGTGTCCTTGGACTTTCTCAATCACCAGTTTCTCTGAGACCTGCTGCGCGGGAATGTAAGAGAAGCTGCAAGGCAATTGTGGTCGGATGCCAAACTGTCTCTCTTCAGGACTGGGAGCTTGTGTTGTGCCAGTCACCCTTTCTTAACTGCCAGCCTTCTGATCAGTACACTGGGTCCTTTTTAACTATGAGAGCGCGGTCCGTTTCTTGGGTCCCCGATGGATTCGATGCTGAAGAAAGGGAAGTTTGAAAGAAGAGAGAAAGGAATAAACCAGTGGATCACTGGACGTCCGTCACTATAACTAAGTACCAAGCAGCTGCTCTGGGTCTTTCGTGAAAAAAAAAAAAGAATAAAAATAAAATGAATTTTTAATTAAATAAAAAAGAAAAAGAAAATGGGAATTCAGAGAAATAAAAATATAAATAATTAAAATCAAGATGTCAGCAACCCAAGAGCTTAAGGTAAAAAAGGACGTAAAATAAAACAAATAAAAGTAAAGATGATAATTTTTTTTCAGGAATTAATAAAATTGAAAATAAAATAAAATAATGATGATAATAATATTTAGTATTATTATTATTATAATAATAATAATACTAAATCTAATAAAAAGGAAATAGTTTAGGTGTGGATCCCGCAGCTAAGAGACAGAGAGAGAGGAAGGGGATTGCCCGAGTAAGTGGGATTGATCTTCTGGGAGAGACAACCGTGCGTCTTGCGCCTGTGGAAGAGCGGAGAGATACCGCCGTGGGATCTACTGCGTCGCTTCTGCTTCCTGCGCCTGCCGATGATGTCGCTTCTCAACTTTGTTAATTTCTTTCTGGTAGGGTCCAGAAGCCCAGTGTCAAGCTCAGACAGCGAGATTCTCGCAGAACCGCCACGAAGCAAGGACCACCGACCGGATAAGCTAAACAAGACGCCGGACAGGAACCGCCGTTTGGGCTAAGACGATACTGATCCAGCCGAATCACCCTTGACGGGGATTGGTTGATCCGGAAGGGATTTGTACTGGTATTGAAGAGGGGAAAAGGAGGTGAAATACCATATGATACTGGTATAGTTTTGGATCGTTGAGGACTCTGCTGATTTGAAGAATATCGTCGAGTTTTCAGTCTCGAGCCCCATTTAGAATGATTAAGAGATTTAATCATCAATAGGACTGGTCTGGAGACTCGGTCTGACTAGGCAAAAGTGATCCGAAATAAGTAATGAAATATCTCAAACTTTATCGCCATAATACCATTATTCTTCTGTCTTTAATGATTCAGTTCAGTCATGCTATATCGAGTGTCCCGTGCAAATAATACTAGATCGCAAAGGGCCTCCATATACTCCGTAGTGGGAGAAGCCGAAGGCAGAGATGGGGGGAGACTAACACAAAAAAAGGTAAAAGAAAAAGAGGAAAGAAAGAATCCAAATTGACCGTGATAGTTGGGGGCCACTGTGTGAACTGTTGGGACCGATCGCATAGCTGTAAGTCATTCGATCGGCCTGCACTCCCAGGGTGATGCTGGATCGCCCTAAAGCAGTCAATAGTACTAAGAGAAAAACGAACCTATCTTTTTATTAATTCTGATAGACTCATGTCTGGAACTAAATTTTTTTGCCCCGTCCACCTGGCAAAACTAAAAACATACTGCCAAAGCCCCTGCCAGGATAGTTTACTCGAGGTCGGAGTTTCTATGAAAGCATGTATTTTTTTTTCCATTAAAGAACCAAAAAAGCAGACGTGATGCGAACATCTACACAAACTAATTCTGCAATAAGAAATCTAAGCAACGGCGGCCGCAACTGGAAGCAGTACTACATACATCGGTCGAAAAGCCGGAAGCCAAAACAAAATGAAAATGACGGATGACAGGCGTGTTCCAGGTTCGAACAACTGGGTTGTCTCCACGCTGGGCACGGGTCCCACTACTACATGAACCAAAGGACCACCACCTCGTAAGCTTTGCTTTCCCACGGAGCATTTAATGGAACAATCTACGGTAAAGGAACTACCCTTGAGCGAAGGAAATTGAAAAACAAAATATAATAAGAATAATAATAATAATACTATTATTATCCTTTATCAATTTCCTTCCGGGGTTTCCAATCTTGCAGATGCTACGAGCCAAATGCATATTCAGAGTGCTGACTGCTTCGTGGAAGCGATCAGGTAACGCGTGAAACTACCGATTACTGCAATGTGCCACGACGTACTGTTATGCAGGGTGGATACAGAGGTTGGCTCGTCCGACGGGGAGGAAAGCTGCCGGGCCGAGAAGTTCATCAGGCAAATTAGGGGACGATAATTAAAATCCCATCGCGATGATAGTTAGAGCTAATAATGACGCTGACTATCGCACACTAGTTAGAAGAATAAGTTATATCGCATCATCCAGCGGATGCAAGATTCACGCAGTCTAAACGGTGTGGATCATAGGATATGTACAACAGCGGGAAACGTTCCACACAGACCAACGAACTATTTGATTCAACCTGAAAGATCATATCATCCGGGTGACAGTATATAGCCTACAATATGAAAGAGGCAAGACGCGAGAGCCGACCGGTGCAGGGTAAATGGCGGTGACTTGGCCAGGGGTGGAAAGGGAGGAAAGAGTCAGAGATTGGAGGGAGTGGATGGCAAAACCCTACAAGGGATAGCGAGAAGGTAGAAAAAAGGTACGATTTCGGTACTGCGTACGGAGTACCTACTGAGCAATCTTATGAAGCCCCGTATACTAGTACGTAGCTCCTTATCAATTGTCATACTGTCTTTTCTCCTTTTAATCTTATTTCTTCCTTCCCCTTCTCATCTCTTCTGTAGTCCTCCGGATTACGCCGGAATAAGAAAAGGAATCATTGTGGAGGTTATTATGATGTTCATCAACAATCCACTGACTAGCCTCTTTTGCTTGACTCTCTAACCTGACAGATTTTAAATCGATAAACGATACCAATACGAGAGATCTTTGCTAGGCAGAATCCGTGAGGACGCTAGAGGGCGCCAGCAATGAATAGCCTCCCGTCCAAGTGGGACCCTATCCGATATTAAAAGAACCATTGGCCACCACCTTGGCTCTGGAGCTGGTGGTGTGTGCGATAAATGATTTGAAGCTTTCGGGACGATCTGGAGGGCGTTAGGGTGCGGGCCCCGCCACATACCACCAACCTAGAGGCTGACAAGTCACCACGATCGAATGACGGCCGTATGTAAGATGACTGGTCATTTGTTGTATCGAAAATTGAAATGAACAGGGTCATCAGCAATGAGCTCCTAGTTTAAGAATCGATGATGTTTTATTAGAACAGCCCTATCATCATTTCGGAATGTATTCCGCAAAATATTAAGACTACATAAAACTTAAAAAAGAAAGAACGATCATCATTCACGGGGGGCGATACTGGAAAGAAAATAAAAGGAAAAGAAGAAGAAAAAATGTAAAGGATGAAAATAGAACGATGCAAGCAAGCGAGGTCAACTCATGTCACACAAGGACAGAAGAAACCCAGAAGAAACGAACCAGGATAGGAATGGCGGGCAGGGATTCGTGCAGACTGCAGGGATAGATCACTGGTCGAGAAAGAACCACGAAAGCGAAGGTGGCGTGCGAGCAACAGTCGATCAAGGGCTGCTCTCTTTCTGATTTATTTGATTTTATATATTCTTTTTTTTTTTGATTCTTATTTGCTTAGATCTTTGCTGGTTGGCCTCTGGAGTCTCGGTCGGAAAAATTGGTTGTATTCTGTCAGTGTATCGATGGTTCACCACTTATTATTGCTGTCAAGCCTTCGAATTCCTACATAGATTTGTATACAAGGATATACATTTCTAGAAGTCCAAGACTAGGCGCAACTCTTCGAGCACTTCCTTCTGTGTATTTTAATAGTTATTTGGTATCATCATAACACAAGGATGAGATACTAAAGAAAATCATTCTTCTGTAAATGTCAATTGATGATCCCTTCAAGAACGCTATACGGACGGAGTACTCTGTTCCCTGATCAACCCCTTGATTGATACCTAAAAAACTTTTTTTTACTCTTTTTTTCCCTCGCGTTTACCTAGATCCTCCGAAATCCGTGTCTAGCGTCGGTCAAGATTCTAACCCTTCCACCATCCTCCACGTATACATCGATTTCACTAGTTGCGACTATGTCGTTGGATAGATCAGAGGGGGGACGTTGAAGGGAGGAGAAGTCGGTCAAGAAGAGCCCAACCCCATGTCATCCACGACCCTGGTCAGGTCCTGAATGCTCCGCTGAGGCACCCCCACCAATCAAGAGGGTGATCGTGGTTGGCGTTTCACAAGAGCTTGCTCCAACTTTGCCAAGCCTCTCGAATGTGATGGATATGGAGCAAATTACTGTTTTCGTCATCGAAACCTGATTCAGGCTTCTTCATTACTACTACTCTTGTCCTCATATGTTTAACTTTTATTTATAAATCTCGGCGACGCTAATCGAATGAAATTATTTTGTGCGGCGTCGCATCGGCCGATGCGACGTCAATCAACCTTAGTGTCCCCCAGTCATTCAATCACGATAAATTAGCCCTGGTATTATTCACAGGTGGCAGCGGGACCGGTACTAGGGACGTTTTGGGAAATCCCTCACCCTGGGGTCGTAGGAAATCGATAGCTGGAGAGCTCCGAACCTGATACCACGTCCCCACCGGATGGATATTAAGCAACAAGAGAGGTCAACCAACCGTGGCAATTCTTCCGGCTGAGACGACACCGCACGGTGAATGGGAACTCGTGATGGCTTTCGAGAGTGATGTATACATCATCGAACACGGATTCGGTGAGACGCATCGATCAAGAATTTCCAGGATAACCAATTCCTTGTCTCAATTTGAGTGGACTGTCCTGATCTCAGATGATTCAACGTACTTTCGTCCCAGGCGCAAGGGCAAGAACTCTCTGTACATGTTCCAACCGGAACCGAGATCGATCAGGGTCTCACCGCTTGTTTTTTTGATTTTTTTTTTCTCGATATTCTAGACAATTGCGAGCAAGATGAACACGATTCAACCCCGGTGTCATTTGACTAACAAGCCCTATCATCTCAGCGATTTCCAGTTCGGCTGACGGAAGGTTCGGGCGAAACGATAGGCCCAGAAACCTTCTTCCTGCGGGAGGGCAGCACCTCCCTCGCGACCCCTTGCGTGAGGTGGAACCAACTAGCGATCTAGTCCACGACACAATGCCCCACTCGGATGGCCTAACCCCACTATCTTTTGAACGGACCTTGGAGTACTCAACAGTATCAGAGATACGGAGGGCCGAGAAGGATTGTCCGGTGGCTGTTTCTCTCTGCCTCTCTCTTACCACCCCCATTCTTTACTTCTTTTCACTTTCATATTTTTTTTCTCGCCATTCCTCTTTTTATCAACCGATGTCTCTAGAAGACAGACTTTGACAATTCAGTGGATTGAATTCTGACCGATTGGTTGTAGCGCTCTTATCCTCTCATACCTGGAACACATACGATACATGGAGTGTGAAGTTTACATACTACTCAGCTAATTATGAACTGTGTGTATTGGATATCAAGACCGTACTCCGATACTACGATATAAGCCTATATTAATTCGGTTCCATCACTCGGTCCCTACCATGGAACCCGACCCCAGCAGCAGATCACATGTATCATCCTCTCCTTCACACTAGTTCGATTATGGCATGGACCAAAAAAGCAAGAGAATGAGAAAAAAAAACATACTCCACACAGTCCAACGGAGCAGCCGGCCGAAGAAGTAGTATCCATGTACAATAGATTAACCGTGAACCTACAGTGATGAACCTCCCCATATAATCTTCTCCAGCTCTAAGACATACCACCAGGATTCCAATCCTGATACATGCTTGTGCTTAAAGTGCCCGCTCTCACATGGTTTCAAGTCCATGTACAGACTAAACTATGTACGTAAAATCGTTCGAGTATGCATGTGTATCATCAGCGAGCCGAGAGCAAAAAAAAAAAAAAAAACTGTCCAGATGCATAGCGTATTTTCCCCCCAGAGCACAATGCACAAAGAGGCCCGTGTTTGGCAAAAAAGTAACTGTGCTCAGGACGAAACGCAGCTGCATGGTTGATCATAATTATTATTCACGCTGGTATGATCGACCTTTCTCTCTCGTAGCTACTAGCGAGGACTCCTTCTTCACACGCTAAGCGTTACACTACATCCACTTTCCAAACTGCCGCGGCGCAGGTCGGTCATATTAAGATCTACGGGGATGAGGGTTTTTCCTTCTTTGTTTTTCTCCTTCTCTCTTTTCGTTTTCTCCGCTCTTGTATCATTGCTAATTTTGTGGTCCTTTTGTTCGCAGGTAGAACGTAATCCCGGTGAGGTCTGGAGGACAAAGAAATCTCCCCCCATGTCGACTGACGAGATCGAGCCACACAGGATGGCAATTCCGCTACCGACGGCCCGACACCCGCAGCCGTCGTACATACAGTCGATCTTGCGGGGCTGTTCGACAGAGGATTACCTCTTTCCTCAACATGCCAGTTAATAATATGAACAGCTAAGATAACCAACCAAGGAAAAAGAACTGGGTAGAGGGTAAACAGGTCAGTAAAGCTAGAGAAAATTATAATTATAATCGAAAATAAAAATTTCCGAAAAAAAAAAATTAATTATATCAACCAGGCTAGTAAGTAGACTATCATTTCGATCTCACGCCCCCAAAACTACGCGTCAGTCCATGGATCAGAAACAGGCCGGAAAAGGAAAGCCAAAGGGATTGGAACACGAAAATCATCACCAACTGACTAGTCGAGTTCTCCGTCTCGCACCGATCCTCATCCGTTGGATTAGCTCACCGTGGATGCGTTAATTTAGCTTGACAGCGGCGCCATCGATCAGCAAATGAGGATGGGCGTCCCATCGGGGCCAACCGCCCGTCGGCAAGAGGGCCAGTCGCTGGAGCCGGGCGCTAGTCCTGACTCCGTAAGAGGCGCTGCGGTAGGTGGGTTAAGCGGGCTTGGGGAAATTTAATTACGATTAATTCGTGACATTGGACCTCTTAAGATTCGTTATTATCGCACAGGGATTTGTCACTTTTGGCAGACTCACTCCGACTTCTCATTTCTGGAGCTGAACCCTCCGGAGTTGGTCAGAAATTCTCAAGGAGATCCTCGGACAACATCGACACCTTCCTCGCAGTGGGGCCAACACACTTTCCTCCATTGGGATAAAATCGAATCCCTAGGCGTTTTTCTCTTCGATATACTCGTCTTATTAAGTTAATTCAATTACACTGCGCAATTACCCCTTTCGATCAATGCTGACTATCAATGATTTTCTCTACGTAAGCTAATGAAGGATTGGCCGTGGATCGTCTCCTGAAGGGTTTTCCGGAGACGTACAGCGTACCTGCAGCTGTCATGCAAGCAAATCAACGACCACCACGGACCCAACAAGATCCTCAACCTGTACGGAGTAGCACACGGACGCCGATAATAAAATTAGAAAAAATAAAAATCAAAATCAAAATCAAAAGATGTCAGCATCTCGCACGAACTGCTGTCATCACCACCCTCTCGAGTTGCAGTAGATTTTCCACGCCAGAAGCACGCAAGACGCAGTTCAATTCTGTTTGGTTCTTCTTGGCGCCCTACGGTCCCCACTCCCTGATAATACCACTGCAGGTACATCCATCCTGAGGTATCATTCGACTTTCTTCCTTCCGTGCAGAGCCATCAAACGGCCGAACCAACAGCAACCCCCCTTGGCAAGCTATCCACAGGAAGATCCTAGTCCCTGCTGCGGCCAGCGGCTGATCCGGACGGCTCCTGAGAGTTTGGGCGCTTGCCGCTGGTTTGACGAAAAAGTTATGGGAACTCCGCAATGCTGTGCAACACCGTTCAGTGCAATTGAAAATCGTATAGGATCGCCTTCCCAGTCCGGACATCCCAGGAGCTCGACTATTTTTATTTCTGGGGCTAAAACTTCCGGGCGATGCATTGGAAATCTACCTGCTAGTTTTAATGGGTTTCCTGTACTGTGCACATATGTGTATGTCTAGTATATACAGATGTTGGTAGGTATATAAATATATATATATATATATCTGGTATAGTTGCAACCCGCGCAGAGGGAATGATACCTTCTAGAACCCAAGACAGACAGCTCGGATAGACATCACCTGCTCGAGCCATGGACTGGAACAACCCCGCAGGTGGATGGTACGTCCAGACGGTGTCACTGCCGCTCAGTGCGACGTCAATAACATGAAGAACTAAGGAATTAGGTTAGTCGGCCAACGTCGATGAGAAACTAAGACCCATTGGCCCCGAACTAAATATCCTAATCTCGCTTGTCTACTAATCATGATCACCATCGTTGTCCAGACCATTGTTTCGCCGGATGATTGGATCCTACAGGATCCTGCCCATGACTCTTGGATCGCCCGTTTGAGAGTCTCTCTTTAGGTCTTATTCAGAATACAGCCCGCGGGCCAATATCATTCTTCTCCTAAACCCCCCCCCCCCCCCCCGGTAGAACTAGGTTGGTGCTTCGTATCACGAGACAGACCCCTTCTCTTGTTACATCGAGAGGTGCGAATCCTTTCGTGACTGCCTAGTGGTAGCAAGTCCAAGTCATAATACCAGTGGCTATAGCTGCACGCAGGTAATTAACCTTACATTGCAGGTTTCCGGAGTTACCCGTGCACAGAGATCGACTGCATGATTGGGGAGCGGAGCTGCGTTCTTGTTTCTTTGATTGCGAGCTTCTGGAAATCTCCAATGATGGTCGACTGATGGGAACACAGCGACTTGGGTCTTCCTCTCGGTCTTGTCGAAGAGACAACAAACGAGGTACAAACGGACACCGGTGTGATACAATCGTCTCAGTTCTTAGCTCTACATGCAGGGTCTCATAACGCGGTCAGGTAATGTAGACCTTTCTCCTCATAAGTTCTGCATAAACCTTTCCCTTTTTTCCCTGTCAATCATGATTCACACCCAAAGGAAAAGCTGAAGAGGATGAAGAAGATTCAAAAAAAAAAAAAAAAAAAAAAAAAAAAAAAAAAAAAAAAAAAAAAAAAAAAAAAAAAAAAAAAAAAAATCAAAACCAATTAAAAAAAATTAGGAATTATATAAATTAAATTTAAAAAAAATTAAAAATACAAAATAAAATCAAAGGACAATAACGACAATGATACCATGTCCGGGATCATTCAGCCAGGATGGCCTTGTGTAACAGTGTAGGTCGATCCCTGTGCCCGAAAGGTGGGCAGTTGAGCCTATCACCGAACCTCTCGGACGAAGATCGGACCTCATCTTGGCCCGCGAGAAGGTGTTACTTTCGGCGGGTAGGGATGGCGCTGGATGGGGCCATTTCTGGTCGGCTCTGAATCACCAACCTGACGTGGATTGATGGGAATGACATGGGGGGAAATGAGTGGACGACAGGAAGCCCTTTGGCAATCTGGCAAATGACTGAACCACTACCCAACTCGGCGATGATGTGAACTTTACCGATCACTAAATCCAGTACATATTGGTATTGACCACGGAACGCTGCCTAGTACTCCTGCTAGTCTACCTAGTAGTTACGAGTACTTGGATGATGTCGGTATGGCCGGTACATACATACATACATACATGGACGTGAAGGCCGGACAATGAATGAACCGAACGGGAACGCCAAGGATGAGGAAAGCAGGGCAAATGTGCCCACGGACCTCTTGCTTTCTGGATCATCTTGAATCAGGTGTAGAGAATGAGAATGGGAATTGAAAAGAAAAGACGAAAGAGGGAAAAAAGAGGGAAAGTGGAATAAGAAGGGAAAGCAGGTGGCCATGATTGGTGGAAAGGAAGGATTCTGCACATGCCGAGTGGATGAGCGGATGCGATCGACTGGCTGAGGGAGCGACCACGTCAGTCACGACACGGGGACACCGTTGACGCTGTGAACCGTCAGCAATGGTTTTCTTCTGCTGTCTGGCCCGAAATAAATTACTTCCCTCTCCGAGAATTATTACTATTTTAATCGAATCTTAATCAATTTACCAGAGATTGAGGGAAAGATGTGTTGGACCAACTCCCTTCCTATCACCCCCCTCCTCTCCGCCTCGGTATGCGATTGGGTTCGGAGGTACTTGTCGAAGAGGATAGTAGTAGTATCCTACGTACTAGACTAGATCGAATAGTAAACCACCGAAAGGTACTACTACTACATTAGTTCTTTTCTCTTCGCCCCCTCTTCCCCCTCTTTGGTACCGTCCTTCTTGTACAAAAAAAAAATCAAATCAAATCAAAAGTAAAAACCCCCAGGTAAGAGACCTGGTCGATACGTAGTACTAGTACTACTGTTTAGTGCTAAGGTCTGACCGCAGATTCGAAAGAGCAGACCCCAACTTCGTTTTTTCACCCAATTTCCCTCCCCTCCTTGCTGAGTGCGGATGGGTCCATCTGGTTAGTGTCATCTTAGGGCCTGGGCCGTTTCCCCTCTAACTCGACGGGATCCGGGTTTCAGCTGCAGCGACCCGTGGTGCATATGCGAGTGTAGACCGGGATCGCCTGTCTTGGGGTTTTGGGAACGGGCTTACATCGTACTGACTGTTGGGAACGAATCGGACTAACCTTCTAGTATTGTTTTTTTTTCTTTTTTTCTTTTGGTTTTTGTTTCTGGTTTTGGGGTCCCTTTATCATTTCATTCCTTTTTTTTTCCCTCTCTTATTTTTTTCTTATTATTATTTTTGAATTTTAAGATCACCCTTTCTTTTCTATAAATATCAAATCGATACCATCAGATCTGAAATCAAGTGGCATTTGCCACAATACCAGCCCAACGCAGGTAAAAAAAAGGCCATCGATGAAATCGGCGCATGGACCCGCGATCTCCAATGCAGAACCGAGCAGAAACCACGACTAGTGAAAGTAGTGCGCGGGGGTCACCAGTCGGTCTGTTCGCAGTTTTCTGTTCAATTGTTGTCCAGCCTGGACATGTCTCGGTGTCATGTAGGTCTCTCGTGTACCAAGATCATGTCCACCTGGGAAATCGATCATGCAATCCATATCCCGAAAGAAAAGAAAAGGTAAAAACAAAAAAAGAAAAAAAGAAAAAAGGGAAATTAGACTTTCAAGATATATGTATGCATGTGTAAAATATAACTATAAGTAGCATGGCTTAACTAAGGCAACGCCTCAAACTTGTCAGACGCCCTGAGGGAAATCCAAAAGTGATCGAGACAGTAAAGAAGGACATGACGTAGCAATCGAACACAACGACGTATTAAGCTTTCCATTCATGATCCAGATGAAGAAGAAAATATTGTATCTTTTTTTTTTTTTTTTTTTTTTCCCCTTTTCTTTTAAATAAATCAGTAAAAAAATAAAAATAAAATAAAATAAATCCGCATGCCAAACGATGATGACGAGGGTTTCTGATACGGACTCCTGCCCATTCCGAACTAGATTGATTGTCAATCCTTTCCCCGTTGAGATCTGTCAGCACGCCCTTTTCTGGTTGACCGCTCTCGCTCACCGTCATTTGTGTCGCGTCGATGGGGATGTCGTTCGTGATTTGGTGGAGCTGTGGAATGTTGTGTGCGACGCGACTGTGTCATGTGCGTTGGTCGATGATGTTACTAAAGAAAGGTAGAGATTCGAGTACACTTGAAACATGGGGACTGTGCCGCCGTCCGATGGGTAAGATAGATGCCTTGGGGGCAGCCTGACAATTGGGGGCCGTAGGAATTCGCCTTGCCCCCCCGAGATCAATTGAATTCATACATGTTTGGGTCGTCGTCGAGAGATACTCTGCATCACTGTTGTACTTGAGCATTGGCAATGGTCTGAGCAAGTCTATACATGTATGTATGTACGTACAGTACCGATATATGTATACTGCTACATGTGTATATCTGTATGTCAATGTATATCCTAGCCTGGATGTCAACCATCGAGATTCAACTGCTGCTGTCTGTCAATACAGGGTTAATCACTGCATACTCGTAATCCAGGAATCTATACTGCATAGCTCATGTATAGCTTATTCTTGTCCTGTGCAGCGCCATAGGCTCGGGCAGGGATTTTCATCTCGGAGAACTGCATTGCATTTGATCTATGCTACATCTATATACGAAGTAAAAGCAATGACCCGGAATCCCTGCATCCAGCAAGTGTCTAACCCCAGCGGATCTCTCTAGACATCTAAAACTCTAAATGGCCATTTGAATTGTAAGCCCTCACAAAGCGATTCAACGTATGGGCAAGCCGTCAGCTGGTTGCTCAGGCGTGGTATAGTAGGACGGACGCTTCGGTGCATCACGCCGTGCTCCCCTCGGAATCTCTAGCCTCATGAAGCTCCTTCTGCACCTGCCGTGCATACTTGACTCCAAATCCATGGTTATAAATCTCACGGACCGACTCGAGGGGCATGTTATGGACCTCTGCATAGCAGAAAATCGCAAAGACAAATCCAAGAAAGCAAATTCCAGCATAGAAACCAAAGGCTCCACTCGGGGTCATTCCCTTCATCATGGACAGAAAGGTTGACGATATAATGATGTTGCAGCCCCAGCAGGTTACACTGTTCATCATCGTCCCCAATGCACGAACTTCGAGAGGTAGAAACTCCGTCCCTACCCAGGAGATCGGGGCCACACCTGCCGCGTAGAAGGCAATATACACGATGAGAGACACAAGAAGCAAGATATTAGGCCAGCCCATCTCGCGCGTCTCGACGGCCGTGAGGTCATGGTTCACTGGAATCCAGTGGAAGGCTACGGAGGCAACAACCAAAGATAGGCACTACTCACGATTAGCATGATCTCTCTTTCAATGTAGATGTTGTGTTTCTGAAAGGATGCTTGCCATTCCAAGGATAGTAACTAGGAGCATATGTCGTCGACCGAAGCGGTCAATGAAGAAGAAGTTTGGGAACCCAAATATAAAGTTGGTGGCTCCAACCACTATTGACACCACCGTGGGCTGGTCAAACCCAACCATCGAGAATAGAGTGGCGGAGTAGTACATAAGCGTATTGAAGCCTCCTAGCTGGGAAACTGCTGGCTATTAGCTGGGAACCTAAAGGATGAGACCCGAGGGTTCACCTACCCGCCATAACGGCACAAGCGGTTATGAGGGCTCGCACATTCTGCCCAACGGTAAACAGCTGCCTCATCTGCCATACAAGGCTCTTATTAGATATCGACGCAGTAGCTTCCTCAACTGAATGTCGAATTAGTCTCGCTTTCGCATCGACCTGCTGGTCAGTGGCTCGTGGAAATATCTTTGCAATCACACGCCTAGCCTCTTCCATTCGACCATGTAGGACCAACTGGCGAGGTGTCTCAGGGCAGAATGGCATCAACGCAATGAGCAATAGAGCAGGTACTGCGCCAAGGCCCACCATGTATCTCCATCCAGAAGCCACATTCGTCAATGCGGCGCCGAGTGCGTATGAGACAAGCTGACCGAACGTGACACATATATTGTCAAAGACTATGAGGCGGCCACGAAACCGTGACGGGGCCATTTCTCCAATGTACAATGGGACAATCATCGCGGCCTCGCCGACGCCGAAGCCCACAACGAGGCGGCCAACGGTCATCTGGGGGAGCGAGTATGCGGCTGCTTGAATTATGCTCCCTATGAAGAAGATGATACAGCCTACGTAAATGGCAAGTTTGCGGCCGTATTTGTCGGCTGTCATGCCCGCCGCTACTGAGCCTATCAGAGCGCCTCCGGAGGTGATGGAGGTAACCAATTCTTGTTCACTGGAGCTGAGTGGCTTCCCCAGGTCCGACCCCAGATTGACAAGTACGGCAGAAATGACCCCGGTGTCATAACCTGGCGAGTCATTCAGTTAGTGGGATTCACAAGCAGGCTACATCACTAGGCCACCAGTGCCACCTACCGAATAGAAAGCCACCCATAGACACTGCACAGACAATCAGCCATACTGCCTTCCCGGGATTCGTTTTCTCAATGGAGTCATCCAAGCCCATTGAGGCCAGGTCCTCGTCGTGGAAGATCTCCGCTTTATTATCGGAGATTTTCAGTGAATCAGAATCCATCATCGATTGCATGACCGTGTCATAAGATCAACTAGGGTATGGAATATATCAAGACAAAGGATAACACATGGGAAAAATCGAGATAGAGGGAAGACAACGCGGAATGAGGAATGTACAATCAACCTGGCTACTCACCCGTCCACCACTAAGTCCTGAAAAAAAACAACATACATATAGTAGATATTTCCCCTCACGCCAGTGCATTGAATTCACCCACCACGGGTATTGGCCCCAGATTCCGTCGCGTTCCATGGGGCGGAGAACTGCCGATGTGGGCTCCCCCAGACCCGAAGTTGCCTTTCAGGCCATTACAGGCTCTGCAGCCCTTGGTAGCGTTTATCCGCCCCATCACTGGTCGAGTGCCCTTAAGGTTACTGCGTCAAATGCCGTGCAGCATGGGATTCTACTTAGTGATACTATCAAATCCAATGACACGAACTGGATAGTAGCCGCTCCTTGACCATTTTGGCGAGAGCCCACAGGAGAAATGCGGAGTAGTGACGTTCGGTTGAAGTCCAGATGGAGCCCCACGATTTCTTATAATGATATCGCGATTGGCACATGACTGGCTGGGGGAAAATAAAAGGGAAATATTTCCCGCACGTGCAGCCCACCTTCAGCCTGATCATGATGGGAAGTTTACCCCGTTGTCCTTGTACATCGTTCCCATGGAAAGTAACAATTTACGATCGCCAGAGGCGCTTCACGACTCCATTGCCTCTGGTTCCTTGGTTGCCGTTGGATATAAGTATCTGGCTTCGTGTATCACAATGGCTGGACAAGCAGGAAATCATTCTTCTCAACTCCTCTCTTCATTTCCATCTTATATTGTCTCCTTGCCCTGAGGGATAGACCATCAAGCCCAATATGTGGTCCGCTCTATCTATCGCCCCGTATGCGCTTGCGCTGGGCCTCTTTTCCCTTCTGTATTTTGTTATCTTTCCATGGGTAGAGTACATCCGGGACCCCAAGGGTATGTGTTTGACAAGAAACCCCCTCCCCCCTTGAGACATCCTGCTGACATCACCAGGGCTTCGAAAATACCCCAACTTGAATCCCTTCTCTGGGATGTCTGCGGTACCTTTCATGATGTTAGCATCGAGAGGTTTCCGCTCGAAGGAGCTTCAGGAAATACACAGGACCAAGCCTGTCATTCGAACCGGACCTAATGCGCTATCGTACGGTGATGTACGTGCTATCAAGGATATATATGGACACAACACCAAGTGTATCAAGGATCCCTCCTATATTGTGACGGCTGGCACGCACTACCATCTTGCTGATGTGGTCGACAAGCCTGACCACGCACGGAAGCGCAAGGTCCTCTCATCCGCATATGCGCTCAAGAACTTGGAGACATGGGAGCACAAAGTCAGTGATAAAGTCGAGAAAGTTGTCGCACATTTCGACAAAGTATGCACGGCGGCACCCTCGGCTGCCGTGGCAGCGGGTAAGGCAGCACCGGATCCGAACGACCTTACAGTTGACTTTCGAGCTTGGACCAATTTCTTCACTCTCGATGCGATCGCTGATATTGGGCTCTCGGAGAAGCTTGGCTTTCTGGATTCGGGGAGCGATGTTTGTGTTGCTGAGAGAAAGGACGGCTCCACATATGAGGTCAACCTCCGTGAGGCCCTTTACCCCACTGCTCGCAAGCAGTCGCTCATTCTGTGGAACTATGAATGGTACCCGACCCTCAACAAGCTGGTCAACGTGATACCATTCTTCAATCGGATGCAGAATTCGTCAGATAATTGGGAGAACATCGTGTGGCGTCGATCAATGAACCGCCTGCGTCGGTATGAGGCAGGGGAGAAGCTCGAAGACTTCTTCCAGGCGATGATGGAAGACAAGAACGGCCGAGCCAACAACTTGGAATGGGGTGAGATCGTGGCTGAGATGAACATTATGATGAATGCCGGCAGTGTTACAACCGCCATCGCCATCGCGAACGTCATGTATCAGCTCCTTCGGAACCCACAGAGCTTGAAAAAGCTTCAAGAGGAGATCGATGCCGTGCTGGACGCGGACGAGATCGTCGCCCCCTACGACAAAGTAAAGCACCTCCCGTATCTTCGTGCATGCTTGGATGAATCTCTTCGCATCTTCCCACCAACCTCGCATGGGCTTCCTCGTGAAACTCCGCCAGAGGGTATGGAAATCTTGGGCGAATGGGTTCCCGGCAACACGTCGGTTAGCATGTCCGCATATGTAGCACACCGTGATGAGAGCGTCTTCCCCAAGGCAGACCAGTACATTCCTGAGCGGTGGCTCGGGGAAGAAGGCAAGGCTCTTCAACCATACTTGATTGCGTTCTCGGCGGGTGCGAGATCCTGCATTGGTCGAAACATCTCTTATCTGGAGCAGACTAAGATCTTGGCTACGCTGGTGCATCGGTACGATTTTGCACTGCCCTATCCCGGATGGGAGTTGCAGCGGTTGGAGACCATGAATCTGATCTTGGGGGATATGCCGGTTAAGGTGTGGAGACGCAGTTTGCAGGAGGCATGAACAGTCTAAAGTATTCACGATTTCCCTTCTTCCTATCGCCGTTTTCTTTTGATCTTGCGCCATTTGGGCTTTCTTATCCTGGCATAGACTTTACAGCGTATCAATATATTATATCCTCTTGTTGCGTTGATGGGAATGGAAACTAGTTATAACTTCCAATTATATATCAGAGTCACCTTAGATAGATGTGTGAGATATCCGGCATTGGTCAGTCGCAAGTTCCGATATATACTTTTAATCTACTACTTCGACAAGTCCGGTTTAATGTTAGATACTACCGTAAACAACCCTGGGAATGAATCTTTCATTCTGGATGTCCTATATTCTCTGGGGTATAGCGAGCAAGATACTACTGACCTCCAAGTTCTGCGCTGAGAGTCGGGGTTTCCTGTAGGTTATTGATCACTATCTGTATATTTCCATGATCGATTTAATATCGGGATGTCGCTGAATATTAAGCTCTCAATTCCCCCGCGTGTTGGCCAGCGCACATCAGCTTGGCTTTGATCCACTTTCCTTTTGGCCACTTTCTGCCCCGTGCGTGATCGAAAGCGCTTCAAATCAAGTGCTTAAAATAACCCTAAAAGATCAACCTCCGCCTGAAGAAGAAAGATTCCCCGCGAGGGAAGCTTTCCCCTTCCTTTTCTTCTTTTTGTCTTTTTCTCCTTTGGCACGCCTCCGCAAATTTGATATCATATCGTAACTTAATTCGAGTTTCCCCACGTTCCCCGATTTCCCCAGATGTCGAGGCCCTCACGATAAACTCTGTTTGAACGTGGATTTGCTGGATCAAGAAATGTCGCCCGTGTTTTCGTGACTTTTGCGAAGTGGAGCCAAAAAAAAGATGCTCAACAACCGACGGTCTCGATTAGGGATGTTGCTTCCGAGTCTTGTCGTTTTTCCCTATTTGGGTAGTTTTGCACCATGTCTCTCTATACCTGCTTGCAATGGATATAAGACTCAGCCTTCCATCACTCCCCCATTTTCCTCTCCGGTTGACTCTCATGACTATCAAACCTACTGAATTTCACATTCTCCATCAATTGCACTACAGTCACACCACAGTCACACCATGACGCCCCCGTGGCTTCTGCCCCTCAACATCCCCCCCGAGGCTCTGCAAGAGCTCTCTAAAGCACTCACTCCCACCGGTATTGCCGACTACTCAGCACTAGCTATCTTCTCCGTGGCAGCTACTACATATCTCTCGCGGGGCTACCTGTGGGACCAGCCGGATCCATACCAACATCTCGTGTACGAACGACCACAGCTCAAGAATGGAGGTGCCGCCGGCTCCGCCACAAAAGAAACCCGAAACATCGCCACGAAATTGGAAGAGTCCAACAAGGACATGGTCGTTTTTTGGGGCTCCCAGTCCGGCACTGCTGAGGGGTTCGCCAACCGCTTGGCGAGAGAGATCTCTTTGCGATTCGGCCTGAGCGCCATGACGGCAGACCTGTCCGATTATGATCCCGAGACGATCGCTGAGGTTCCACAGTCAAAGCTGGTCGGGTTCCTCCTCTCCACATATGGTGAGGGAGATCCGAGTGATAACACGGCGGAGTTATGGGATTGGGTCAACAAGACTAAGGACCAAGGGCAGCTGTTGTCGTCCGTAAGGTACTTTGCCTTCGGTCTGGGAAACAGGAACTATAAGTACTATAACCGTGTCGTCGATGTCGTGGTGGAGGCGCTGGATAAACTAGGTGCGACAGCGGTAATGCCGGTTGGAAAGGCCGATGATGCCGAAGGTGCCACTCAGGAGGACTTTATGACCTGGAAGGAGAGCCTGTTTGCCGTACTGAAGGGCCTAGGCTTCCAGGAACACGAGGTTCAGTACATGCCCACCTTGTCTGTACAAGAGGACGAATCCCTGGAGCCAATTGACCTGCACCATGGAGAGCCGGACGCAGGCTCCCTTAAGGCTCAGTGCTCGCCTATCCGGCCCTTGGCCATCTCCGCATCTCGGGAGCTGTTCAACTCCCCCGACCGACACTGCCTTCACATAGATCTGGATCTCACCAGCCAACCGGAGTTCACATACAAAACAGGTGATCATCTGGCCATCTGGCCCGGAAACCCTGACTCCGAAGTGGAGCGTCTCCTCCAGGCCCTGGGTCTCTCATCGCGTCGTGACGTGCCTATCAGTATCAAGTCGCTTGATTCCGCCACGAAAGTAAAGATTCCATCTCCAACCACCGTCGCCACTGTCTTCCGTTACTATCTCGAGATCTGTGGTCCCGTGAATCGGGACAATGTCCTGGGACTGGCACAGTTCGCACCAACCCCGGATGCAAAAGCATACCTCCAGCAACTCGGTCAGGATAAGGCTAGCTATGCTGCATACATCAACAAGAATCATGTTAACCTCGGCCGACTGCTGCAACAAGCCAGTACTGACACATGGAACATCCCCTTATCATACCTCGTCGAAACACTCCCTCTCCTGCAACCACGATACTACTCTATCTCGTCAAGCAGTATAATCTCCCCGCGCAAGGCCTCCATCACAGTCGTGGTCTCGACCACCCCCGTTCCCGAGAATGGAGACGAACTGATCCACGGCGTTACGTCCAACTACCTCCTCGCGGTCTCGGAGAACCTCCGCTCGGCTCCTCACCCAGAAGGGCTCACATACCATCTTAACGGACCAAGCGATTCCCTACAAGGCGGAAAGCTGCTCTCACACCTCCGTAAAAGCAAATTCAAGCTCCCCACCCTGGCTAAGTGCCCGCTTATCATGGTTGCGGCAGGCACAGGTCTGGCGCCGTTCCGGGCATTCATCGCCGAGCGTCGACAGCTCCAGCAGATCGGGAAGGAGGTCGGTGAGATGCTACTTATCTTCGGATGTCGGAGGCCAGATGAGGACTTCATCTACCGGGATGAGCTGGACGAGATGATGAGGGCGCTGGGAGAGAAGTTGCGCATCGTCACCGCGTACTCGCGTGAGGGCAACAAGCAATACGTCCAAGATAAGATCCCAGAAGTGGGCGATGATGTTTACCGATTGATCGATGAGGGAGCCAACTTTTACATCTGTGGAAAGGCCGAGATGGCAAGGGAGGTCGAGAAGGCGGTTGCGGGAGTAATGAGCGTGAAGGGTCAGGACGAGGCGAATGAATGGAGGACGAGAATGAAGAGAAGAAACAAGTGGCAGGAGGATGTGTGGTAAATTTCATTTTTTCTTTTTCTTCTTTATTCTCTCATCTACATGTATATACGCCCATAGACCATCTATCTTTTGTTCCACCATGACGCAATGCCAATTATTCCAACGTCCAAATTCCAGAGCGATTCCACCCCCCACTAAAGCACATACCAAACCCGAAGCGAAGCAAAGCTAGCCCAAAACAGCAAAACATCAACACCGAACCATGGGTATAATGCAACCCAGACTTTTTATCTTCCAACAAAAACCCTACAAATCTAGGGATAACATACCCAAACCTCATCCCCAAAAAAAACCCAGAAAAATAAAGCAAAAAAACAGAAAAGAAAAATGTCCACCGCACATCAACCCCCTCCCAAAAAACCAACCCCAACCCCCCAAAACCACCTCACCTTCGACCCCTGGAATAGCAGCGCCACGGGCCACCAACGGGCCGATTCATCGACAGGCACCGCATGGCGTCGAGCAAGAGAAGAGAAACTGGCTCGACAGTTCGGCTCCGCGTCGGGCGACTGTACAGATTCACCGGGGGATGGCACCCCGCACCACAAAGCAGACAAAGGGGAGTGGGTGTGGTCTCATACGACCCGGGGAGAAGAATCAAGGGATGCAGCAGCAGCAGCAGTAGCAGCAGCAGGACAGCGAGATATCCGGTCCATGATGCGCGTGGGGAAGCGGTCGAGGGATGTGTCTGACTCGGGGATGGATCGGGAGTCGAAGTTAAAGGTTTCGAAAGTTGTGAATGCGTCACCGGATGAGTTGTTGTTGTCGTCGTCGTCGTCGTCATTGTCGACCGAGGTCAAGGATGTACCGCTGGTTTTTAAGGGCCTTACGGTTTATATTAACAGCACTTGTCATCCGGCTGTCTCAGATCACTATTTGAAACGGCTCCTGACCATGCATGGTGCTGCCGTTTCGCTGTCGCTTTCGAGGAAGGTCTCCCATGTTATTGTTGCGAAGCCTAATACCGGGCCTGGCATGGGTGCCGGTGGGGGACTTGCGGCTTCGAAGTTACAGAAGGAGATCTCCCGGGGTGGGTGGAAAGGGATCAGGGTCGTGTTCGTTGAATGGTACTTTATCTTTCCGGGTTTTGGTGTGGTTGGTGCTGACTATAATACATAGGGCCCTGGAGAGTATCGAAGCTGGGAAGCGGTTGTCTGAGGCTAGATTTGCAATGGATATTATGCCAAAGGGGCAAAGGAGTGTTCTGTCTTTTACTGGGATCTGATATGGTTTCGGATGTTTTTAAGGTCATGTATTGTGATACCCTCATGAATCAAGTCGTTATGTTATATATACATCGTTATCATTATCATACAAGCATGTCTACGTAAGAGCACCCTTTGGCCCACCCCTTGTCTCACCATCGCTCGAAGGCCGTCGCCATCCTCCCTCCCAACCCCTGCTTGGGCCCGATGACAGCGACCCTGCGCTTGCGTCAGACATGCGGCGGTAGCTAGGCAAACCAAGCTCGACCTGAGTGTAGGGCTCTAGAGGCGGTTCGTCTGGCAATGGCGGCAGGGGGTTCCGTATAAGCCGGGACGGCCGCGGTGGGCTAGCCTCGACTGGGTGGAAGTGATGTTCTTCGTATGGCGGCGCTGCGGCAAACGTATGTGCACCTAATGGCAATTCGTCCTCCATACTATCATTTGAATATGTACGATCCAGTTTCTCACCAGTATCGTCCCTTGAGTCTCCTCGAACCAGCCCTAAACGTTCCTCTTCCGTGGGTTTACGCTCATGGCCCTTCCGCAAGATGCCCCGAGGAGACTTAGGCATTTCAAACTTGGGTCGGTGGAAAGCATGGAATGAAAATTGGCGTTTAGAACCATGTACCGGAGGTTCAGGAGGTTCGTCTGCCCATGTTATAGAATGAGATGTGTCACTTCGAGGTGGTCCGGGATAACTTGTGTCGACGTTTCTGCTATGGATTGACGACATAGGCGCCAAAGCCGCCGGTTGACTAGGATCATGGTCTCGAATTGGTTGCCACGAATGACTCGGTGACCGCATTCGTATCTCATCTAAGAAAGAATGACCGCTTTGCCTGGTATTGGGGCGCTCTGATTCATCTGGAAACCGGGACATTCCCAATGGGGGAAGCGGTCTCTTAACTGACGGTGTGCGAGTTGCGCTCCGGGTCATTGTTGGTCCTTCACCGAGGACAGTCTTGCGCCGGCGCAATCCATCCCACTCGATGATCTCGTTCTCTGCAGGCGGGCGTAGCTTATCTTCTTGTCGTTCTCTTAAATAGCGTCGTGCCTCCTCTGCCTCCATCGTACGGCGTGGTGTCGATATCCTACGAATAATAGCGGCAGTACCACGGATAGAATCGGCCTTGGGCTCAGTTTCTGGTTCTTCCTGTGTGGCCACCTCACGGATCTGGTCCAGGTCGCCTTTGAAGACAGCAGAGTCGGGGACGTCTTTGGCGGACTTGGAGAGCTGCAAGAGGACGACACCGGCGCAGATCTGCAAAAAGCCCATGATGACTGTAGCGATCTGCATACCGGTCCCTTTGAAGCCTTGGAAGAGGATTGCTGAAGTGATAATCGTGGCGCTGGTGAAAAAGACGTAATAGGTGGGGGTGACTAGGGCGGCATTGAAGATGTTCAACGCTTTCTGGGCGGCGTTAGTAAAATTTCAAGAGAGAAGAAAGAAACCAGCAGGAGGAGTGAAGTTATGTGGGGACGAACATTGAGATAAATGATTTCTGTCAATAAAGTCGCCACGACGAACGCAAACAAGACGTAGAGGAACCAATGCTTGAACTGCGATTCCCCGTTGATCTGTGCCAAAATGGCCGAGCCCAGTCCTTGTGTAGCGACTACGCTTAACCCACCGATAGAACTGCAGATACTAATGTAGACGAACATGCTCTTCTTTCCGTATCGAGGCCCAGCCCACACAGCCGTGATAATGCTACCCACGATGATAACGCCGGCGTACGACAAAAACCCGGGAGTGATAACATATTTCTGCATTTCCTGGATGTTGCTTACGGACGACTGCTCAGGCGCATTCATCGCAATGATAACAGATCCGAGAATGCAGGTAAAACAGCCAACCTTACCGACGAAACTCAGCCGTTCCTTGAGAAAGATAGCAGATAGGATCGTCGTCACCACAACCGACAGCGCACCCAGCGGAGTGACCAGAATCGCATCAACGAAGGCATAAGCGACGAAGTTGCAAAGTTCCCCGATTATCATCAGCGTCATACCCGCCCACCAGTAGAAGTTTTTCAGGTATCCGTACCCCTCGCCGGCTTCCTCATTGTATTTGACGTTGGCCCTCAGCAGACCCGTCTTCTTGAGTACGAACGATACACCAATGAATAGACCCGATGCGACAGCCAAAGAAATACCGATGGCTTTGTAGGAAGCCGGTCGACCGCTCCCTGAATCGGAGCGAGCCTCGAGAGTTGAAAAATCCATGTGTAACGGAAGCGCGCATGAACACTGCCAGCAGTGTGTTTTGTTATCTGCGTTGAGGGAATATGTACACGACGATATATATGAATAGTCGAATAAAAATAGAATCGGCGCGAAACGACCGCTACTCCATGGAAGCGACTTGTGCTGGCGGCGATAAAGGTTTTGACTGGGCGCTTCGAAGGTTAGATAGAGAGGGCAGGGATGGAATGCGTGGTTGATAGGCGCCGGGGAATGTGTCAGAGTTTATTCTAAGGACATGCATGAAGTAAGGGGCAAGAGACCAAAAAATAATTCCAGGAGCGAGAAGAAGAAAGGCTAGGCAGAGCCTAGGGAACAAATAAGAAAACCTCGTACGAAAGGAAGCAAGTAAGAAAGCGAGAGGCTGGGTGCGGGTGGAACAGAAGCGTGACCCACTACCATCCGATATACTACAAGATAAAATGACGAATCTTGATCTCTTAATTTTTGATTTGGTATTTTATTTTTCTTACTTTTCTACTTTTCTACAATGAACTGGATAATTCTTTACACATAAAAGACAGTAATTACTTACCACTTCCTCCTTTGTGGTTTTCCTTTGATTTTTACTACATTGAAATATGAGGTAGACATGCATCGGTAATGATTCATGATAAGGAATCCAGCCGGAGTCTAGATCTCCTAGGGAACCATTCGCTAAATATTAAATCTCCGGAACCAATCTGAGATTAACTTAAAGGGTATAATAACAATGCTCATCATCATCACACTTGAACCACAACCACAGTTGTAAGGAAGCTCCTTTAAGAAAACAAAAATAAAGAAGAAAGTGTAGAAAAAGGAAACCAGGAAAACTATGAATCTCTCTCTGCACCTAGAGAAAAAAAAACCCAATCATTATACATGATGCCCATCAAGAACATGCGGGTACTTCGTGACGTTCAAATTGAACAAATCAAGAAACACGAAAACGACGAAGAAGGAAAAAAAAAAAAAAATTAGACTCGAAAGCAGACTTATCGCACGTGGTAACTTGGTTTTCGCTGCTTGTTGACCACAGGTGGATGCTCATCCACTGGATAGGGCGGCCGAATCTTCCCATTCGAACCGTGTCCCAGAGGACCCGCCGTGGTTACCAATGGGGTAGGCATTGGAATTCCTCCCAACTCGCTGGGGTACGGAATTGGGGTCTTTGGAGGTACTGGTGGCGGCATGCCATTATGCACATGATCGGTACTTCGTCGCGGAGACCCGTGCTGTTGTGAGCTAGGTCGGCTGATGTCGCTCAGGTCACTGACTGAACCCCGCGCTGGTGTTTGTGAACCTGCATCCTGCGGCATTGGATGAGTTGGGAGTACATCGTCGTTCATCGGTAGTGGGGGCGGCCCTGCTGGTGACAGCAAGGTAAAATCGCCCGGCAGCTCAGCGGGCAATTCCACCGCATCTGGGATTGGAGGCGGCACCACAGACAGCCTTGGACTCTGAGTTATAGAACTGTCATCCTGGAAATTGGACATATCATTCCCAGCTGCCGCATGCGCTGCCGCCCGACGGTGCATGCGCTCAATTTTAGCAAACTTGACGCCAGCATCAAGAATTTGCTTCTTCACTTCAGGCCTGGTGAGGTAGCGACGAGTGTTGGTGCTGATGTCCGCCAGTCGGTTCCATTCGTTCATACCAAACTCCCCCACACCGACTTCGACATTCAGCCGGTAGTAGTTATCCTTAACCACGTTACGCTTGGCCAAATGCTCCCGGAGCATATCTTTGTGGATATCTTCACACCCTTCGATCTTAGAGATCAGCCGACGGCGCGCCTCTGCAAATGTACCCAGCGCATCGCCAAAGAAGTCCTCCCACCATTCATGCTGTCGATTATTCGTACCCGGCGGACGTTTACCTGTACCAACGCTTATAAATACTCCAACTTCGCGACCGGGCCACTCGTTGACTGTCGCTTCGTCCAGGACCTGCGGTGCAGGGTTATAGGTGCCGGCACCTTCGTCAATGAAGACATGTTGTCCAATCTGAATTGGTTTAAAAGCAAGCCCAGTGGCTGACGTTGCCCGACCAGCTTGCCAGATCGTACAGTTGAACTCCGGAGGGGGTTCCTTTCGGGAGTCGTAAGATCGTAAGAATACAGCGGATCCGTTGCGCGTAGTGCCCTTATACAATGCTGTGACCGCCCTGTTGACATCGTATGTTAGCCCAAAGTACATACAATAAGAGAGGACGAAAAATCAAGGCATAGGAGAAAGAGAGCTTACGTTTTGGTGCGATACTCCCGATTGTCGTACAACAACGCATTTGGATTACCCCAGCGTAGACCATTGATGAATGTCGAATCCCGCTGACTGGGATTGGAGGAATGCGAACCAACGGTGCTGAAACTGGCACGGCTACCGGAGCGCTGGGGGATCGAGTTGGGGCTGAATGGCGTGTGGGCAAAAGATGTGCGAGCGCCGGGCGCCATGTCATTTCCCTCCGCCTCGAAAACGGTGTGCTCACGCACACATTCACGAATAGCATCCTCCAATCTCGAGGCTTTGAACAGGGTTGACCGAAAAGGAATTCCAGCGAAGGTCTTATCCGTTTCGAAAACGCGACGGGTCATGCGCACATAGACTTCTTTGCAGGTTTCGAGATCGAGCCGTAAACGGCCCAGCATGAGAGCTATCAAGCCGCCGGTGCCGGTGCCGACAATGAGATCAAAGTGATCGCAGGGTTTGGGGATTTCATCGCGACGAGGAGCCTTGCCTTCGCATTCGACATAAACGCGATACATAAGTTCCTGGAGGATGATGAGCATCGAGTAGCCGCGGACGCCGCCACCATCTGAATTGTCAGCTCGAAGATCTATATCCAGGTTTCTTTGGAACCGAAAGCATACCTAATGATAAGATCCGCAAGGGAGGACCCTTGGTGGTATCTTTGCGACGAAGGATTGTCGTATCCATTGTGCCAATCCCTTGGTGGGCTGGAGACACCCAAACAGGGAGCGGGAATATATGGGCGCCTGATCCGCTCGATGTGGGCGGCAGATGACGAAACCGATCGAGGAAAAGCACGAAGTCACCGGGATGTATTGGACAAGACAAATGACCGGAGGTATTCTCGGGAGAGTGAGAGATAAAATCTGGTTGTAAAGTGAATTTGGGAGGGGTATAGTATACTTTGTAGTGGGAGTGAAAGAAGATTTAAAAGGATCTTTTCCATGAGTGTCTTACCGTGACTGCAGAATCAACGAACCAGTGACCAGTAAGATTAGGTTTGAACTGTTCTTGGGCTAGGGCTGATTTTCCACTCTGCTTTCCACCTATTGCCGTTCGAGTGCTTTAGTCAGACTCAACAATGACAATTGGTGGGGTGTCACGGGGAATGTGGCGGTGCTCAGCTGCGTCATAGGGGCTGTGGTACTAGTACTAGGAGTACTCCGTGTGATACTATAGTACCTTGATGACCTCAAGAAAATAAGGCATCCAGCGTACAGATTACCTACTCAGTTCCATGTTCCAGAAAGACGCTAGAATGAAGTCAATCCAGGTCATATACGAGAGTACGAGATGAAGACCAAGTTTACTAGCTAAAGTGGGTTTAGGTTTAAACCATGGGTCGCGAATTCCATGCGATAGAAAAGGAAGAATTATTGTCTCATCCTAGTCTTTTTTTATCTTTAAGCACAAACCACAGGAAGTGTCCCGGTGGTTTATAGATTTGCCTTCCCAACAAGCACATCCTTCAACAACTTCAAACTCTCTTCAGCAAAGGTAACCATGTTCTTCTGCCGATCGTTACTGCCCGTCTCCACTTCTCGTGTGTACGTTCCATGTGCAGTTGATACTGCGACAGCTACGTAGCCTCTGCGAGTCATTAGCCTTGCCTCAATGTTCTTCTGCTTGAAATCACGGATAGAATTCCTACGGAGTGCGATTCCTCGTCGTCCCGCCGGTCGGCCCGGCTGTTCCACTCTCACTCACTGTATAGGTGGAACCGAGAGTGTGGCGAACGTGGTCGGCCATTTGGGCCACAATAGCGGGCGTTGGGCCATTATAGGTTTCCAGATGAGCCGGAGTCCATCCGGCAAAGGCGATCCGAGATTCCAGGGTGTATACCTTGATTGTCATGTCAATCTTTATGCTGCAGTATAATTTTTGGATCAAAGGATGGTAATATCGGATAGACTAACAGTCAAACCACCCTTGTAGACAGCTGACGCTCCAGGAACAGAGAGCAGGCTTGCTGAAATGAGTCCGCCAGCGGCCTGGAAGGTTAGCAAGCCGGGAAGGACTACGGGACTAAGATGACGACATACCGTCTCCGCAACGGATATCGTCTCCTTCTTCGCTTTGAGAAGTTCAAAAACCTCCTGGACAAGGGGCTGAAGACTCGACGGTGGGAATTCGCTCATTATGACTGCGCGATTATGGATAAAGGTGAAGATAAACTCTATGATTGCTGAAGGTTGAGGAGATTGATAATGCAATGCCAAATGTCTTGGCACCGTCACTGGATCTGATTACTACTCATCATTCAGTGTATAATGACGGAACACAAGTCGAATAACGTATCTAACCGCTGATAAGCACTGAATACTAGCTTCTATATATCGACCTGAGCCGCCACGAAACACTAGACCGAAAAGGACTACACGTAAATTACAACTCAATTCGTCAGGCCAGGCCAATCTGGACATAATCAGTAATCACAGGTCAATGGAGCCAGTTCGCAAATCGAAGGCCATGCTTACCATATGTTGTCCGCTCCTCCACCCTTCTGGATACAGTCACCTCTTCTCCGACCCGGATGGAGGCGTTCTCGCAGTCCCGGTCTAGGAACACATACCTCCCAAACACAGGGGAGAATCTTGCGCCCTTGTCTACCCTCCGGTCTTTCATCAGCTTCTTAAAAATGCTGCCACTGTCTCCTGTTCCCATTTTCCCTGTCATATAGTCAACGTTGAGGCTCTGGCATCGGATACAATTCGCCGTCAACAGGAGTCGGATTTTTTCTCCCACCATCAGCTCCGCCCAGAAATCCTCCTCGAAAGCGGTTCTAGCACCCGAAATGACAATGTTTGGCCGGGCTTTTCTCAGGTCCATCGTCTCGTCGCCAGCCAAGCGGGCAGACACGTTGTCTACCGAAGTTTCTGATATCATAAGATACGGTGCTGTATCGGCAAACGTGATTCTTTCTTCCTTCGTTTTACCGCCTCCAGCTCCGTATCTATTAGCACCAAGAGCCATGAGAACAGCAACAGTTGTAGTCATTAGTACAAAGATAATGAACGAGGTAATGTCTCTCTGTCCAAGTGGCACACTGATATTCAGAAGCAAGCTCAGAAGAGCCAAGACGGTCACCGACCGCTTAGAAACAAGTGGAGTCACTTGTTCACGATGTGCCTGACTTTTCCCCGGTGGGAAGCTTCCTAAGACCCTCCTCAAATGTGGGCCCAAGTATACAAGAACCACCTTGTACCCGAAACATTGGCTAAACCAGTCGTTATATTTGCTGCCCATATGATAACCCTTTGTCGGACTTTGATGCATTGTAACTGTCAATTCTTCCAACCCCTGCACGTCTGGCTTTAATGGTATGTCCAAAGTTTTAACCTGAGGATTACCATTGTCTTTCACTCCTGGTGGGCGATATGTCACGATGATCTTTCCATTGTTCTCACCCTCAGTTGGGAATACGATGTCTGTTAGAAACAAACTCATTTCGGGGAAATGCGGTACATGCATGTTCTGGAGGGTTTCGACACCATCATCGTTTTGGTTGACCTTGAGCAACATGAAACACCGGTCATACTGAAAGCCGGTACTGGTGAGGACAGCCTCGGGAACGGCTACTTCCCGAAGGGATTTGATGGGGTATATGTACAGCTAAGGAAATGAGTATCATGGTATTCGATTGGGGAAAATGATGTTGGACGGCTCCTTACCTGACTGATTTCCATGGCGTGAGCCTGTTTGCTTTGTCTGGAATACCTGAGAAAGTTGCAGGTGTCGTTGGGCGAGGTGGAGGTATCAATAGTTTTTACCGGTAAACTTTGAGCTAGCGCTTGCGCTTAACAGGGATACTACTAGTAGTACTCACATCATTCAGGCTCCCGAGTCCCTACATACCGATGGCCGGAAGTACATAACTCCACGTTATTTACAACCTAGAATTGGGAAGGAGATAACGACTGCCAAGCCGGGACACTTGTCCATGATAGGTTAATGGTTCCGCTGCATTCAATCCTACCGGATACCGAGGCTTCAAGTGGCTTTGAATAAATTTTTGTACATGGTACATACAGACATCAAATAGCAAGATGAAAACGTTAAGGTCAATGCTCGTATAACTCCCGTGATAATTGATTTAAACCCGACCAGTGCCTTATCTCATAGTTCTTCGTAGACAAGCCGGTTACTCGTCCTTCCAAGGAAGGCTGAATGTTCCTACCCAGTCCTCGACTTCCTGCCGCAGGAGCACAATCTCTGAAATCTCCTCGCCCTCGCCAACATATTCCAGGAAAGCCTTGACGGTGTTCGGGTTCTTAACGCCCTTAGCCGCAGCGCTCTCCTTGGCAACCTTGTCCAGCTTTTGGGTGATGATGACCGCGCGGTCAACAATATCGGCCACACGACGGAAGTCCTCGGGCTGGAAGCCACGAGTAGTCATGGCAGGAGTACCCAAGCGGAGACCACCGGGTTTCAAGGCGGACCGATCTCCCGGAACGGTGTTCTTGTTACTAGCAACGCCACAGAGCTCTAGAACACGTTCAACACGAGCTCCGTCAACCCCACGGTTCTTCAGATCCACGAGGACCAGGTGATTATCCGTTCCACCGGACACAATGTTGTAACCCAGACCCCCGTTGTTGAGAGGGCTGCCAAGGCGGTCAGCCAATGCCTTAGCATTGGCTAGGACAGTCTCCTGGTAAGACTTGAACTCGGTCGACTGAGCCTGCTTCAGCGCAACTGCTAGAGCGGTAATGGTGTGGTTATGAGGGCCACCCTGATGGCCCGGGAAGACGGAGGCATTGATAGGATTCTCCAAGTCATACATTTCCGGGTTACCCTTCTTGTCCGTCCGGCGGACACCCTTGCGGTAGAAGATCATGGCACCACGGGGCCCACGCAGGGACTTGTGAGTAGTCGTTGTCACCACATCAGAGTGAGTGAAAGGCGAGGGAAGTACATCGGCAGCAACTAAACCAGAGATATGAGCCATATCACTGAGGAGGTATGCACCAGCTGCGTCTGCGATCTGGCGCATCCGAGGGTAGTCGATCAATCTGCTATAGGCCGAAGTACCGGCAATAATGAGCTTGGGACGATAGAGCAGCGCCTGCTTCTCGAGAGCGTCATAATCAATGAGACCAGTGGACTCATCAAGCCGGTAAGGAAGAGTCTCAAAGTATTTCGAGATGAATGAGATCTTCTTTGTTGGAGTTTGGTAACCATGTGACAAGTGACCACCATGAGGCAAGTCGAGGCCCATCAGGCGGTCATGAGTGTTGAGAAGGGCGGAGATGGCATACAAGTTGGCGGGGGAACCGGAGAGTGCTGTTCAACCATTAACCACGACTCCAATATTCCACGCTAACCGGGGAAAGCTTACGTTGAACATTCACGCCCCATTCTTCTGGGTTGAGTCGGAAGGTCTCCAAGGCACGCTGTTGACATAACCTCTCTGACGCATCAATGTGCTCATTTCCTCCGTAGTATCTGGCACCGGGATAACCTTCGGAGTACTTGTCTGGTAGCTGATTAGTTGGGAGCAGTGCACATAGGTCGGAGTGGTGGACTGACTTTGCATCACACTGCCGAGGGCATCAAGAACCGCTTGTGAAGTGAAGTTCTCTGAAGGGATCAGGTTGATGAAGTGCTTTTGACGGTTTTTCTCCTGCAAAAATACATTAGTACTACTATTCACAGCAGTGGGACCACTTCGCAATGGG
This sequence comes from Aspergillus pseudonomiae, assembly GCF_009193645.1. NCBI lineage: Eukaryota > Fungi > Ascomycota > Eurotiomycetes > Eurotiales > Aspergillaceae > Aspergillus > Aspergillus pseudonomiae. Next base: position 31,481 of record NW_022476148.1, read on the forward strand.
GAAAATCAACCTTCTGGAGAATATTGTAGATTGTGGGGTCCTCCTCCTCGAGGTGTGCGGAGAGCAACTGCGGAGATGACGTTAGCATGGGACTTCACCACATCTGCGCGCGTTTGTTCAATCTTCTCGGGGCGATCGAGAGTAAAGGGCACATACATGTTGCTGTCCATCGCGACTGGAGGATGACACACTCCGGCTCTGAGAGATTGAGCTGGAGGCGCGCAAGGGAGCAGCCGGTCGGAGTTGAGTAGTGATGGCGACAGCTCTGGCAGAGCTTCCAGTGCGCGGGACCAATCGCAAAGCCTGGCGACCACAGCGGCTCAGCATTTTGAATCTCCTGTCGTACTTGCTTACAATAGACAAGACGAGTCTACAATCGAACAAAAAGAAGGGAGAGGGGAAATAGATCGGAATTTAATGAGAAGTAATGGAGGATGAACCGCCGTATGCTGTCCTATCATCGGACAACTAACCGCGCGGTGATTGCCGTTGCCCGCGGAAAGCAACTCACTAGTCGTTTTTCGGGTTAGCATCTCCGGCAATCGTATTAACAGTTATTCCATCTCCGCTCGCTTATTTTTTTATGGACTTTCAGATTCCGACCCCCTTCCTTTTCTTCTTTTTTTCTTCACACAACTAAATCCAAGATGAAGAAAAGGTTTTAACTTGTCAGTTCTCGTGGAAAGGACGGCTCTGCTGGCTTTTCCCGGGCGATGCTGAAGTGTCCCGCCGTTCACCATCCATTTTGGGACAATGAACGATCGGATTGGAGGTTGTGTTATGCTGGATATGCCGACGAAGACGATAGGATTGATGGAATATATCATCTACTCTATATCATATAATGATTATGATATGCAATTAATAGTCTGTGTTGCCTGCTTTGCCTTCTCTTGTTTTGAGATGCCGGGTCTCGACTCGATCGCCAGTGCTGTCCAGGGCACCCATGTCGTTAGCAGTAGTCTAGTCTCAATGTCAATCTGTCGATCACAAATCATATTTACAGCAAGTACGGAGAGTAGTCTCTCTCTCTGCCCTGGTTGCGCAGAAGCCATGCAATAGCTCAAGAAGTCATGGGGTCTAGACTGGGTGATCTTTACCGAGAGTTTGAGGTTATTCAGGATAGTAACAGCATGATATTGCCGGTCTGGTCATAGTGTAGTTGTGCCTTGCAGGACATCTTACACTCAAATAAGTCCTTGTTACTGAGTAAGATACAGAGATTGACCAGACACGTCAGTTGGTGATTTTGCCAACTCATGACCGTCTGGATTCCTGACGTTCGGATAGTGCTTAGTCGATGTACAGGTGATTGATGCCTGTGCTCGCTTCACGCTTTGGACCCTGACTGGATCCAAGCAACGCAAAAAATAGAACAGGAGGGCAATCTCAATAATTGCGTCGCCGAGAAAGTTGCCATTGGGTGCTGCTGAACGAATGATAGACCATATCTTAGAGTTGGGCCCCAGGTGGTCACTGAACCGGGCAATGATCCTCAGGGCGGATAGGAAGAAAACTCTGTTGGGTACGGGGGAACTGGGTTCTATGACTCTGTCTGTATGTATGGATAGATGAGGTGATCAGCCAGGAAGTTGAAGAGGAAGAGCCCTTGCGGCATTCAGCTCCTAATTGTCTTGACTCGTCTCACAAAGCAATATGAGATAGATAGTATTCTCCGACCAAAATTGCGCAACCTCGAACAAGCAAGCAAGCATACAAACAAACAAACACGTACGTAAGTACCTATTTACTGCCAGGAACACGCGGTGAAGAACGTGGAGTACAAGAACCCCATTAAAATTGGAAAGAAAAAGGGGGTTTGTGCCTGGTACCTGGATGTGTGCATAACAGTGGATCTAAGTGGATATGGCGCGCGGGATCGATCATCCAATCTGAGAGGTCTCCGATGTAATTGCCACACACAGTTTGTGTACACCATCGATGGTTGTCCGTCGACGACTAGTACAGAAGTAGGATGTAATCAAACGTTAGTTACTCTAGTCTCCTTTGTTTCAATTTATTATATTAATTAGTCTCTCACGCTCTCTTTTCTCCTTCTCCTCCCTTTCCTTTCCCACCCCCAAGTCTGTCAATCACTATACATTTATTCCGGTCCCTACCGAGTACATTCTTTACTTCACGTCACTCTTTACCTTCGGGGAGAACAACAAAAAAAAAAAACACATCCAACCGCTAATTTCAATTCGCCATTCTTTGGACAGAAACAACAAATCTAGACAAAATGCGTTTCTCCGTCGCTGCTGTTTTCGCCGCTGTGGCCGCTGGTGTCGTCGCCGAGGAAGTGAGCACTGTTATCGTTACCGAAACCGCCACTTACTGCCCTAAATCCACCGATGCCATCGGTGTCTCTCCCACCGAGTCTATCAGCATCCCTGCTGTATGTTCCCAGATTCTCTTCACTCTCGCCGTCGCGGTATTTCAATTGTAGGATTATACTGATCAGATACTAGGGTTACACCACTACTCGCCCTCTCATCACCTCGACCGTGACTGAGTGCAACAAGTGGTATGTTATATATCAGCACCCTCGTATAGATCATCAAGCTTACAAGATCCCAGCTCCAGCACTGCCCCTCCTGCTGGCACTCCCACTGGCGTCAACCCTGTCGGCAGCTCCACCCCCAGCTCCCCCGTTATCCCCGTTGTCCCCGTCCCCAGCGTCCCCAGCAGCTCCAAGGCTACTCCTAGCCCTAGCAGCAGCTCCTCCATCATCAAGCGCCCTAGCAGCAGCAGCATCGTCATCTCCTCCACCCCTCTGGTTTCGACCACCCACCCGGCTTCCACCCACGCTCCTCCTGCTCCTTCTGCTTCCGGTCCCTCTGATGTCTCCCCTACCGGCTCCGCTACCACCCCCGCTGTCCCTCTCTTCACGAGCGGTGGCTCTCGCGCGGCTGTTGGCGCCGGTGCCGGTCTTGCGACCGTCTTTGGTCTCGCTGCAGTTCTGCTGTAGACTGATTTAAACTTCGACGGATGGACGGATTGATTGCATTTTCTCTATTACCCCCTTTTCAGTCTTTATTCTCGGCGTCCGTCGTCATGATTGCGATCCATATGTCGCCTGCATTCTCCGCAGGTGGGAACATATCGCATAGATGTACTTGACTATGATGACGGAGTTATTAAATTCTTTTTTGAACTGTTGTTGGAGTGTCTAGACCACTGTTTACTGGTGATACGACCGATACCATACATATTGTATTTTCTTTGATATCTCTCTACGGCTTTTTTCTGTTAATATTGATCTTTTGATGGCTTTAATGCCTCCTGGAAGTTCGTTCGACCTTCCTGTGTATACCTTACAGACTTTTATAATAGTTCATTACGGTTTATACAGATTTTGTGCATTCCGAGAGAAGCTGTAGAGTAACCTGCCCTTGCTTTGCTTTTCCCACTCGACATGCTGGTATCCGAGGCTGTGCAGCTCTTGCTTGCTGGCCATCTACAGTTTGGCTCGGCTTTGCTGCTTCTGTTCAAAGTACTCTCGCACTTTGCTTCGCGCTATTTCCACCACCTCGGCGTCCTCCACTGTCGGCGGTATGCTCACCGGGGCCCCATAATCCCCGCGCACCCCGTGTTCGACCAGCTCCCGCAATACTCGCCGCAACGTCTTACCGCTGCGCGTCTTCGGGATCATCCCGCGTCCCTGTATCATGCCTCCGAGGGATGCGATTGCTCCGATCTGCTCACGGACCCGTTGATTGATCGCGTTGAACAGCTCCGGCGTAGGTATCGCTGGCAGGGGCCCAGAAGCAGTCCGTGGCTGGATAAAGGCAAAAGGAAGGTGTCCCTTCAGTGCGTCCGGTATGCCAACAACGCTGGCCTCGCCGACCTCGGGATGTGACAGAATGGCCTGTTCAATTGCGCCTGTATCAAACCATGTGAGTTGATGTGAGATCAGGCCCAGTATTAAAGATGCATACCTGTACTAAACCGATGCGCTGCCACATTGATGATATCGTCCGATCGCGCCATGACATGAATGTACCCATCCTGGTCAATCATACCTGCATCCCCTGTGTCCATCCATTTACCCGAAAAGCGCTTGAGGTATCCCTTGTAGAATCTCTCGTCGTCATTAAACAATCGAGTGAAGGCCGTGGGGGCCAATGGCATACTTAGGACGATGTTGCCCATCGTCCCTCGGGGAACTTCTCGGCCTTCATCATCAACAATCCGAACGTCAAATCCCGGCATTGGCAATCCGGCCGACCCTGGTCGAATAGCCAACGGCGGCCCTAGTTCCCTATCATCGCCCAAGGTCATTCCAGCTGTGCTTCGTAGCGCCAGTCCGGAGATGGGCGATCCTGATTCGGATGACCACCAATTATCTACGACCATGGCGCCAGGGGCGGCATAACGGGATAGAAGATCCTGATACACCTGGACAATACTGGGCTCACTCCTCTCGCCGGCGAGGAAAAGAGCTCTGAAATGCTTCAGGCCACCACGACGGGCCACCTCCTCGAAGAATTTGTTGTCTGGATCGTCCTTTCGGATGGCACGCATGGCCGTGGGTGCTGTGAACAGGACGTTGGCCTTGTGTTCCTCGATAGCCCTCCAGAATGTTCCCGCATCTGGGGTTCCAACAGGCTTTCCTTCGAAGAGTACTGTGGTTGCGCCAACCAAAAGAGGCGCGTATAGGATGTAGGAGTGGCCGACTACCCACCCGATATCAGAAGCGCAGAACATTACATCACCTGGACCCTGAATGCCAAACAGATACCTAATAGATAGATGCAATCCTACTGCATGTCCGCCAGCTTCTCGAACAACTCCCTTTGGCAATCCGGTGGTACCTGAGTATTTTTGTTAGTTATATTAATTAACGAAACATCATTTCCAAGGCATTGGATCATACCGCTAGTATATATTATATACAATCCATCCGTGCTAGCCACAGGTACCGGTCCGGCTTTGATGCCACGCATGCGTGCGCTTTTGACCAACCGCTGCCAGTTGCGCTGTCCCCCCAGCTTATCGGGTCGATTCCACCGCAGCTGATCTCTTTGCCAAACAATGACCCTTTCAGGCTTAAAGCTGCTTGCCTCAATAGCCCCCTCGACTAATGGTCTATAGGCAACAGGGCCCTTCGACCCTTCTATACCACATGACGCCGTCATGATGGCTCGTGGCCTGGCAGCTTCAATCCGCTGCGCGAGGGACTTGGCCGCAAACCCTCCGAACACGGCCGCATGGATTGCCCCCAGTCGGGCAATCGCCAGGGCGGCAATGAGCGCGGCTGGAATCATGGGCACTGGAAATAGTCAACATCATTCGTACCTAGGAGCGCCAAAAATGACTAGGGCAAGAGCGAAAATATTTAGGTGTCATACTGTAAATAATGACTACATCACCCTTGCGCACTCCTTCTTCTCGTAATACACCCGCCAAGACCTCCACTTCCTCTAATAGCTGTCGGTAAGTATATTTTTCTTTCGTCCCCGTTACCGGGGAGTCCCAAATGATAGCAACATTGTCGCCGTTACCATTCTCCACGTGACGGTCCACGCAATTGTAGGTCGTCGAGATCTCCCCATCGGGGAACCAGGACCAATGGTCGTGGCTCGCACCGCTGGGAAGAACTTTGGAATGTCGGCTGATCACATGGGATGGTTTCCGGTGCCAGGAGAGCTGCTCTGCGTGTCGAGACCAGAAGCTCTCCGGGTCCCGAAGCGAAGAGCTGTGCACCAGCTGCTGTGGATGACGTGGCATAATGAAAGGAGGAAGGTGGTCGACGGGGGAAGCGAGCAAACAGGAAAAGATGAATGTGAAAGACAACTAAACAACTACTAGTAGTGATCATAAAGCCTAAACAGAAGGCGTTCAATAGGATTTGGAAAGGCCCTGCCTTATCGGAGACGTCTTCCTGCAGGCGGACGTCGCCGCGGTTAGGAGTCGGTCACCATCGCATTCCGCGGCTAGCAAAGGAGTAGACATGCGGGGATGCTAGGGGTGTCATTCTTAAGCCTCGAATTGAAGGGCGTCCGTCCTGGCATCCGAAACCTTACGAGATTTCGGAGTTGTGGCTCAGCGTCTCACGCTCATTCGGTTTGATTCGCTGATTCTCAACCCTCCGGGCGTAGGGAAGACGAACATGCTTCGGGGCGAATGAAGCAACCCAACATGAAGAGTAATAACTACTTTTGTACTGCGTAGAATTGTGTCGAGAGAGGAACCGAGGTAAGGTGGCCTAGGAGATGAGAAGCTTTCCCCGCACTCGAACCCGATTTTAATCAATCGATCGCCTATCCATGTGTCCTTAGATATTGTCCTTTACTTACTTACATAGAACCTTTCTTCATCCTCCGAGCCCAGTCATTGCAAGCACAGCGAGATGTTCATCCCTTTTCATTTCATTTTTATATTTTCCACTTTTTTTTTTTTTGTTTCTCCGTAGAAATTTCATAGGCGAAAGCAGTGTGATAAAAATAAATCGGGCCTCTTTTTTTTTTTCCCTTCTAGTAGTACCTAGTAGTTACTCGCAAATGCATCAAAAATCGCAACTCAAAGCTCAACCGTAGGGTATCATATCGCAATGCCTGCTAAACTGTGGACTACCATCTTCTGACTTCCTTCAAAAACCACATATCCGTCTGCCTTCATTCTTTCAAGAAGCCGTCCTCTCATTCCATAAACCAACCCCATCTCCATTGTTTTATTCATATCGAAAACTCCCTTCCTCCAGCGCCACTGTTGTGTAACAAAGGTGTCGTAAAGGCAAATAAGGATTCGGGAGGCGGGTAATAAGCCGGCGGGATCGAAAATGAATATAGACGAAAACAGAAAAAATAAACGTATTCTTCCAAGGCCCCGGCGGCTCCCGGCCTCTTCAGACACAAAACCTTCCGTAGCCGAAACACCCTGAGATGGTCCAGAGATCGCCTCCCACATTGTAAACGTAGATCATGCATCAAGCATATTCACCACCGACCATTGCATCTCAACAAGTGGAGGTATTAAGAAAAATAGGGGAGGGAAAGAGGGAGAAAAAAAAGTTAAAATAAAAAAAGAGAGACGAAACATAGGCGGGGGAGGGGCAAGAATAAAAGACAGAGAAAGGCGCTGGGAGCAGAGCCATATGACCATGAAGACTCGCGGTCAATATAAACAAGTGAAGATATTGTCATAAAGCAGGCTCGCATGGGCTCTCGTAGATAAGGCCAAAGAAAGATAAGGAGTGGAACCGACATCCCCGACAGATCGCAAAACGTGCACAAGGGGCCCTTTCATTCCTTTGGGCGGCTAGCCTTGGCTAGGGTGTAACTCGACCAGCAAGAGAGGCTTGATTCACAGAATGGTGCATTTTATTGAGCTACGATGCCGCCCGCCGCGGTCAGTCCGGAAAGACTTCGGATATTCTGGACCAGCATCACGGTCGCGCATGGGACCCAAGCCAGTGGGTCGGCGATCCTGAGATCGCCCTCCTTGTTGTTGTTGCCGTTGCTGCCTGAGCATCCGAACCACGTCGTAGAAAGCTTTTTCAACATTGATGCAATTCTTCGCTGACGCTTCAACAAACTCACAGCCCAAGTCCTTGGCTAAGGCCTGGCCTTCCTGCGCGGACACTGCTCGCTCGACAGCTTTATCGCTCTTGTTACCAACCAGCATCACAGGAACGGGAAGCGGAGGTCCGGAGGGATTGTTGATCGGGGAGGCTAGATAGCTGGCGCCGGTGGGAGAGCCAGAACTGGCTGATTCTTTGACCATTTTGATCTGGTTGTAAAACTTCTGTATTCTCGAAAAAGAAGCCCGTGAGGTGATACTGTAAACAAGCACAAACCCTTCACCATCACGGATCCACTGATCCCTTAGTGCTGTGTATTCTTCCTGGCCTGCGGTATCTAGTACTTCCAGCATGCATGATTGCTGATCGATCACCACCTGCTTCCGATACGAGTCTTCGATCGTCGGATCGTACGTCTCAACGAAATGATTTAGACATAACTATTGAGCGAAGGAGAGTCCAATTGTTTAGCTATTCGGGTCACGACCAGAGACGGAGAGGTCAAGGGCTAACCTGAATTGTGAGCGCCGTTTTTCCGACACCACCATCCCCCAGCACCACCAACTTGTACAGTGTCATTTTCCCCGACATGGCGACTGATTATAGAACGGTGGGCGTCAAGCAGAGGAAAGGAAAATTGGGTATCTGGCGTATAAGTAAAATAGAATGGCGGGGTGGGCCAAGGAGTCGAAAAGGAGGAAGGTCGAAAAGGAAAAAGAAAAGAGATCTATGGGATGCTCCAGATTGAGCACGGACACGGGAACGTAGGAATCCAAAGAACGGCTATTTTGGTAGTGCGCGATTAGCCACCGGAATTATCATCGATACTTTAGACTGCTGTCTAAGCATACCCACACCAAAAACCAAGGAGCAATTAATTCCCCCAATTCAGACAATAAATAGCCCACGTACTTTGGAAGACGTAGAGTAAAGAAGAAGACGACAAAGTAGGTCAGTTGAGTGGATGTTGAAAACGAAAAGAAAATTTTTTTCTTCTTTCCTTTTTCGTTTCTTTTCTTTTCTTTTTCTTCTTGTGACGAAGACTGTCCTTAAAAGAAGACTTTAAGGGCCAGAAAAAAGAAGGGGAAAAAAAACAACCCCCCAATTAGGATTGGAGCAGTTCGCAAATAAGCGGCCACCAGCTGCAGGACGATACGGGAGGTACAACCGGAAGTAATCCGCTAAATGAAGCTGTTCACAACTCCGCGCAACGTGGAGATATATAAAATAAAAAAGAAGTCAAACAGACGCAAAACAAAAGTATGTCGAGTGGATGCTTGTCAGAGTTTCTTGTGATAAAACACGCAAAGGTTTTGTTTTGCCTCAAACTGTTTCCGCCACGTGAAGGGGGAAAGAGAGAGGAGGCGATACTTAGAAGAGCGATCGCCAGCAGTCGATGTACGAGTATGGAGGATCCTGTATGTACGATAATATTGGGAGAGGCGTTTTAACGAGCCTTTCTCTTATCTCGTTCGCGAACGAGGAGGGGGAGGGGAAGAGGTGCCGGTTTCCAGGAGGTAAGAAAGGCTTGGCCAGCAAGTAACAGGATGGATGAGGGGGCGAAACCCAAACTAGCCACGGAACCTCAGGGTTAAGTATCAGTATGAAGATCTGAATGTGTAGGAAGAGGGAGAAACTGGATAGGATAACAAAATGTCAAAATGAAAAAGAAGGGGGGGGCAAGGTGTTTCTAGAGGGTCAAAAAAAAAAAGGAAAGTGAAAAAAAAGGCCAATAGAATAGAATCACAAAATAGATAATGAAATGAGGCGTTGGAGACAATGATCCCTGTCGGAGACCAAGAGCCGTCTCTTAGTTTTGGGTTAGCGTGTTTAGTTAGGAGGAGTTGGTGGGTATGCGGTATAGATGGCTTCTTCGTCTTCGGCTTCTTTCTTCCCTCTCCCTCTCTCTTTCTCATTTAGTTCTTGTTTAATATTTTTAACCCTCTTGAAATAAATGACTAATTCTGTGCGCTAGCTTATTAATAACCCAAGTTGGGCACTATTTATTTATACATTAACTGACCCGATTGGGTGGAGAAATCTGACAGGAGGACAGTAAGAAAGGCTGGATCGGAATGGTAATAGCGACGAAGAGGGGAAGAAAAATAGAAACCAGGAGAAGCAGCAGCAAGAGAGGGGCAAAGGGAGTGGAAGAGTACCAACTGTACTGTGTAAGACCTAAAAGCATGAGAGAGTGACTTAGTGTCTGTCTGGGGCTTGAAGCTGGAACTGGAACTGCATTTGGTGGATTGGACATGCAGATGGACCCGCGTTGAGTGAGTGGGGATTCCTTCCGGATGATGTATGGTTGGGTAACCTTTTTTTTTTTTTTTTCCCTCTTTTTATTTCTAAAAGGTACCGTGCCTGGACTCTATCAAAATACAAAACCTGAACATGCATTGACAAAGCATAGAGTACTACTACAGTTACATCGAAAATGATGCCATCCCCAATTTTTAGCGTTTGATTGACTGTATCAAGTTCGCAGGTACTCAATCCTAATCATTATATCGCTCAGATACCATCTGTCTACCGATATTTCTCCATTTACAAGCTCGATTCTGGCGAGATGTTCGCAGGAATAGGATTGACAGGAGTCCGTACGTAGTATCAATCCTTGTCCTTCGTGGCTTATGAATAACACCAGAGTTCTATAACAGCTCCTGAGACTTCTTCCCAATCATTCAGTACTACGTAAGGTATTCTGGTCGATCTATTAGGGCTTAGGTCGTTTCTTCAACGCAAAATTCCCACCCCTAACACAATTCTGGTCTCCTTGACCCGTCCCACATCCAGGCCCAAGAAAGTCCGTTCGGCTTGGTCGAAACAGTATCGGGTAGACACGAGGTGGGCGTACGGTAACGCTAAGTTCGGGGAGCTCCCCACTACCGCAGACAATTGGTATTGTACATTCATTTTTCCCTGTATGTGTGATTGCGACAATAGGAGTTGATCCATCCTTCAGATAGAGTCATACCCAGACCAGGCAGTAAGGCCGTTAAATCATGGAAGTCCTTTATACTGTACCAGCGATCATATTTTCCGACTAACGTATACCAGATGTCATGATCAAAAAAAAAACCCCCAATCCGATCAGGGGACGGCTTTCCTGTCTTCTTTCTTATTTTATTGGTCTCTGCCCCAGGTGTGCCTATTTTTCTAGGCAGAATAATCGAGAGGGAGATTGCGCCGGTGCAGCAACCATCACGAGTCTTTGCAGGTCCACCCGGGGAAGGAATACAGAACATTCCGTGGCCCCTGGTGGTCAGGCTAAAACCAATCTTCCTAATTCCCGGGACTACCTAATACGTGGTTTGTCGTAAGCTTTGGGATTTTAGTGCCGTATAATTCTTGGACTCCAAAAGCAGTCTTGTTATATCTCATGGTGATCCAAATATGAAAATGACCGCAGGACATTGCGACAACGTATGCATTGTTCACACTTGCATGTTAATATCTTTTCCCATCAAACCGCCGATTTTTTTTTTTTTTTTTTTTTTTTTTTTTTTTTTTTTTTTTTTTTTTTTTTTTTTTTTTTTTTTTTTTTTTTTTTTTTTTCAATTGACATTTGCTGACATTGCCATCGGCATGTGAAATTCAAACAAAAAATTCACCCCATCTGGGCTTAGCGAGAAATTCGTTCGACGAAGAAAGTTCCATGATAATTATCTATAGTGGGGTCCATCTTACCCCTATTGTATCATTGGGGGTTTCTCCTAGGGAGTTAGCGGTACTATATGCAGTATGTGCTCCGTACCATTAGATTGGAATGCTAGAATGCTACATTATGCTAGTAGTGGTAAGCGAAATGACGACGACAAATTTTTCTTTCTCATTCCTTTCTTTTTTTATTTTTTTTCCCTGGATCCCTGCTAAACCCAATATATGCGCACCCTTCCGAAGAATCCGTCCGATAACCAGTGCCGGGCCGGTCCATCGCTGGTTAAATAAGGTTCCACGAGCTAACAGGGATTAATCATCTCATCCAGTCGCTTTAGATAACTGGATTATTTTCGCCGGCCAGTAGTTAGACAGGTATAGTTTGTCATCATATCATCGTTCCCCTTTAGGGAGGGGAATACTTTAGCCGTAGGCAGTATGAACGTATATATTTCAGAACATGTAGCTTCTATTGTCATGTTGTCGAATGTTTCTGTCCAATGTCGACTTTTCTCAGTTGCTAACCCCCTGCTTCTATTCTTGCATCACACTGACAACACTTTATCGATGAACAGCCATGCTGGGAGCCCAGGTAAGAAAACAGCGAGGAAAGGTTATAGGATGGAAAACCCTATTCTGTACTCCGTAGCTTGGTTTGCTTTTATTTATTGATATATTTTACTTTATACTATTTTATTTTTCAGTTGGCCGTAGTGGAGCCTTACCCAGCGGCAGAGAGTTACCTCTTCAACGCAATGGTAGCTACACAAACAAGGCATAGAGCTTCCTCCACAGCACTGCAATGATCATGTGAATGGAAGGTACATATCTGACACTGACTAGAAAGTCTCAAGTCACTGTTACATTGATTACGGTTATATACTGTCCACCAATTTCTGGAGTCTGAGTTGCTGGAAGTCAGATTGCTGCCGTGCTGACAAGGTTCTGGGCTTGACACCGCAACCTACATCATTGAGCATACGAACTCGATGGCCTTGATATTTACCTCGTAGCGGTTTTTATGCTGTGCTCTAGAGTTATCCATACCGAACGTAAATAGCTAAGGGAGCATATTATTTGGAGCTCAATGCAAACGGCCCCCCGAGCTTGGCTTAGGTGTCTATGGTGGGCGGTTGAGCATTCGCATGCGGTGTCCATACTCCTGGTAACTAGAAACATATGGCACGTGAGGAGGTATTCGATTTGTGCACTTGTGCTTGTGCTATGCGACGTTGGTAGCTCAGGAAGCAAGCCAAGCCGCAACATTCCTTTAACTCGTGATGTTTCCACTTCGGAAGGCCAAAGATAGCTAGGTATAAGACGATGGCTGACTGGTCCGATGAACGACTGAGCAACTGAGATCCGCCTGGGGATCCATGAAGACAAGAACCTCGGTAGAGCTCCGTACATTTGTTAGCTTAAAGGGGAAAGGGGATAGGCGAGGCGAGAAGGTTAAGCGGACAAGCAGATTAAAGCGGTAACGCCGGCGAAATTAAGGTATGTACCCAGGAAACTGGGCAACAAGCTTGGTGAGGACTTCAGGATTTCGATTTTGTACATCTTATCCATTTGTGGATATCATGGAGCTGGAGTAGCAGCAAGACTAACCCAATCTGGGCAATTCCGGCTGCACTGAGCTCCAGTGTTTTTTTTCTTTCTTTTTGTTTTTTTTTTTATCTTTTCTATTCCCTAAGAATTATAACATACTCCCTAGGTAAATACGCCGGCATCCACAATAATCTCCCGCCCCATCTTCCACGTGGATAGCTACCTAGTAAGACGACAGTGATCCGGAAACGCGCAAGTAGATACCGGTCTGGGCTACTAGCTCTTAATAGTCGTCTTATCCTAATCAAACTGGCTCGAAACGATTTCTTGATTTGGTACCTGTGATGGCTTATAGATGAGGGAATGCACACTAATGACCGAACACTTCTATTTATACATCTCTATGCATAACTTTTGCATTGATTAGCTCGTAATTGTGCCAATAACCTCCTGCATATGCATTGTAATCCGCAGAATGCTCCAGCGTCAACATTATTCAATAATGAAGAGAGGACGCACTTTCCAGTTCCCTTAGCTGGGGGCGTTCTGCCACGTCGGGTACCTGCTACCAACTAGTTCAAGGTCACCGAATCTTAGTGGAACGTTTACCACCATTGTGCTTGGTTGTATAGCTGAAACGATTTGCGCTACCAGACCGTACAAGATATATGCCTACAGGGACTTGAGATGTAGGTGGCTACAACGGTGAGCACATAACATCCGTGGCTGACAGCTGACCTTCTTTGCATACCACGAATGGACCATGGTGGGTGGATAGTCTGCATGAATCTAGTTGTTCTGAAGTCTCTCGCATTGCATGGGAGACAATTAGGAAAGTTCCCCTAAATTCATGACGCAGCACTGCCTCCCTACTAGCTTTGAATTACGGCATATAACAGATACCATTAATGGCGGTTCTGCCACTAATTTGGGATCGAGCTACCCATGTCCTGTACGCGACATAACTATAGTGAACCTCAATAAGTCATTGAGTTGAATTGTTCGGGATTATTTTCCGCACTAGTCACTAATTGACGGATTGATAGTAGGATCCTAATGTCAAGGCTTGGGCTAAGACCCACGAGATAATCCTCTGATGCCCAACACCCGAGACGTTGGAAGCACAGTCACTCCACCCTAGTTCTAATTCAGTATCATGCACGAACCACCTAACGTTTACCATCATTGCGAAGATCACCTAAGTTATGTCGTATTATTTTGGTGCTCTAAGCGGTCGAGGAAGTTTAATATGCGGGGCAGTATATAAACCGGACACTGGTACAGGGTGGGCCATGTTTCGTATATCAGCCACTCTCCCCTCGTATAATTCTAGCCCTGTCGCATTATCAAGACGAGACTTGAAACGCTACCTTGTGCTAGAACTGCACTACTGACCCTCCAGTGGCAAGATGTCTGGTGACGGACCAGCCGGGATGATCAACTGCGAGCTGCCCGTCCGTTTGCCAATTGCCTTGAGGTAGCCAAATTTGTACTGCAGGCTAGTGTTAGCGATTGGCCCAAATCAGCTAAATCTTAATAACGCCACTTACAATGTCAAAATATGTTGTCTTCTTAAAGGCACCCCCCCGCGTCCGGGTAGACTCGTCGAAGTATAACCGACGATACCAATCATGGATTCGTGGATAATCATGCCGTATCATCTTGAGGTTGCATCTAAAGATGAGATAGTAGGCCACATCAAACCGGGCGATTGTTGTATACAGGCGAATATCAGCCTCTGTTATGTTTTCGCCGAATAGATATGGCTGGTGTCCGGGCTGCGCTAGGTGGTTTTCGACACGATCTAGCGCCTCGAATAAGGGGTAGATATTCTCCTCGTAGGCTTGTTGTGTGGTTGCGAACCCTGTCTTGTATACCCCATTGTTGATCTGATGGTACACCCATTCATTCATTTCATCAATGTCTTTTCTCAAAGGCTGAGGGTAGAACCCTCCACCCGGCCTGTTGATTTCACGCAACTCATCTGGAAGTAGATGGTCGAATTCGGTATAGAACATCCGGATAATCTCGCTGCTTTCATTATTTACTATTGTCCCTTCCTTCTTGTCCCACAGTACCGGGATGGTGTATCGCCCTTCGTACGCCGGATCTGCTTTGAAATATAGCTGTCTTAGCTGTGTGAACCCGTAAAGAGGATCTTTCTCTGCTGAACCCCAGCGACCTGAGAAGAACCACCCATCGGGCCCCAGCTCAGGATCCAAAACCACCAGCTGGATAATCTCCTCGAGGCCTTTGAGTAATCGAACAATGTTGGTCCGATGCGCCCATGGACAGCCGTACCCCAAGTATAAGACATAGCGGTCTTTTTCGGCAGGAAATTTAGCTGCAGGATCACTGGACACGGACGAGCGAAAGACCGAAGCTTTACGCCGAAAGTGTCCATCGGCGTCGGCGTGACGGTAGACTTTATGTTCCTGAAGGCCTTCTCTTAGTACGGAGGCGCCGGTGTCATGAGATGCCCTACATACCTGCTCTGTCATGGCACTCGCTTTTTTTCGAAGTCAACTTTGGCGAGCACGTAAAAAGACGGTAAGGAGGCGGTTTAAATGTGTCGGCTTGGGTGAATCTGACTTCAATGATCTGAATTTGTAATCAGTGGGCTGACAAATTTCAGAGCTTATGTTGCAATCAATCAATGACTTTACCTGCTGCGTCATCGTGAGGGGTAAATGGTTAGTGATGCATACGATTGGGTTAGAATTGTGCCATCAACCTAAGAGACATAAAAGAAAATATACCCAAGAGTAGTTGAAGTGACCAAGTTGGTCATCATCTATGTTAGACTTATAGCGTCATTCCATATCTCATCTCTAATTGGGCATGTACAGTACTGTGGCTTCATTGTCACAGAATCATAGAGTGAGAGTCAGATAATCTCTGCTCTTTTCTTAGCTTTAATATATGGCATGTGTTCATCACTTAACTGCCACTTGAATGCCAAGTTGCCGTGCAACCTCAACGAAACCACCTGTGTTCAGCTCGATCCAAAGATCCACATATCCCTCTTGCTTTGCCTGAGATAAATCTTCTGTCTCTTCTTTAGAACGCGCAACGTATATTGTCTGAAAACCTTGTGCTTTGGCGGCCTTCAGGTCTGAGAGATGGGCTGCCACCAGGGCGCAGTGACTGGGGTCTAGATCGAAGCGGGCGGCTGCCCCACGATATACCTGAGGAGAGGGTTTATACGCCCCAAAATTCTCTGCACTGGCTATATCCGTGAAAGGCAAGGAGCCATAGCGCTGGAGATCCTCTAGTAAAGAGACGTTGCCGTTTGACAGAGTGCACGTGCGGAACCTCCGGCTCAACAGTTCCAGGCCTCGCACGCTGTCTGGCCACGGAACAAGTCGGTGCCAGCAGAGCGACAGATCCCACTTCTCGCTATCTGTGAAGAGGTTCTCGATCTTCCGTTGCTTGAGTAGTGTGGACAGAGCAGTATAATGGTGCTGATCGACCGAAACGAAGCCTTGGGAAGGGTCAAACTTGGCAGTAAACTGTCCATAGGACTGTCGCCAATCTTCCGCAACTGAGAGCCAGTCTGTGAAGGTCATCTGTGAGACCCGTGCGCGTTCGTCTGGAGGAATAGGCTTGCCGGGATCATGAAGGGCGCGCTCAGCGGCGTCTTTCAACTCTCTTGTGACGGACGGGCACCATTCCACAACGGTTCCGAATACGTCGAAGAACAGGACTTTGGGAAGTATATTGATTGGCATACTGCGAGTTTTGACCTTTTACAGTGTATATATGATTAACTAACTCTGGGGCATTGGCGCCAAGGTGTTTCACCTGCCTAGTACGAAATGATATGTTCCATCAACAAAACAGAGTATCAATGTTCACGTCATCATCCTTCCAACGACTGTCCTTGATTAGTCATGATCATGAGAACACCATGACTTAATCATCAATAGAGGAGAAAGCAATGGCGAATTATGACTCCACCACAATTCTGTTCATCGCGAAGCGAGATATTCACGAGTTTATGTGTGATGTGGTAATTCAGACGTGGACTAGCTCACGACCTGAAAAAGGAAAAAGAAAATTATATTGCCAACTCCAGAAAAACTACAGATGATCATTCCTGCGCAGATCTATCACCTCATATCACTTGTCCGCTGCGTCAGATTGATTATGTGACTACGGAGTATGCGATGCCGGCAAATGGAGGGCCATGCATGTCTTGACTGTTCGCTGACGAGTGACGACAACGTAACTGGGTCCCATCCGCGTTGACAGCTGCAAGCTGGGTGATCCTCAACGGCGCAATCCTGGTATATCTCAATTATTTTAGACTTGGATGTGCATGAAGATATCCATAATTCGTGTTACACGCAGGGCGTCGGAAAAACGTCTGGAGACTTCGGCAATGGGAATTCCCCCCTCAGGGGAAACAACAACAAAACAAAGAAAGAAAGAGAGAAAAAAAAAATAAAAAGACTATTTCCAACGGAGTGGTTTCCACTTTCTTTCTCCTCGGGACTTTTTTCTTTTTCTTTTTCGTTTCCCGTGTAATATCTGTAGTCTGATATATCAATAGAACAAAGGCACCAGCAGCCTTGTCGAGCCTCGACCATCAAGGGCTATACTAAGTACATTAATATTAATTTAATCCATCGTACAATGACCTGTCAACTTTTTGCCCCTGAACTAAAGCGAGAAGTATGTCTTGCCGTGTGGGTCGCTCGATGAGTTCCAGTTGCGAATCAGGAAAGTGTTGTGCTTCTACTTCAGTAGGCAAGACCTAAAATAGCTTTCTCCTCACGTTCCCTTTTTTTAGTCGGGGAGAACACACGTTCCAATTTCCAACTAGCTAGGTACCTGGACGGGAGTACGAAAGTTGGCTGGGTAAAGTTCGAACGGTGGGAGAGCTAAGGGAGAAGCCACCCAATTGTGATGGATAGCTATCGGATTATACTTAGGTTAGGGTTGGTTATCTCCTCAAATTAAACCATGCTAAGTCTCAAGGCCAGTCACAAGCTGGTATGTAGGTATGTAGGTACCTAGTTGGCACTCGTACTTAGGTTACAGTTCGGAGCTACTCTGTAGTATGCACTTTGGTAGCTCCTCTCCCGAGTCAGGATTATCTTTCTCTTTTTCCCTTCCAGTAACAGTGCATTTACAGTAGTACCTATAATAATAATAATAATAATAATAATAATAATAATAATAATAATAATAATAATAATAATAATTATTATTATTATTATCATCATTATTATTTTGGATCATATATCTGATTCCAAGGATCAGCAATAGAATGACCAGTGGTCAATCTTTGGCAGCAAGGGCCGCCAGCTCCGATCTAATTTCCGAAATGGGGAAATACCCAGAAAAAATCGGCGCCGAAGAGTGGAAGAAGTGGAGAGCTGACCTTGGAGGACCCAAGGATCCTGTTCGGGTGCTTCCTTTCCATGTACGCTTGTATCCCCAAAAAGAGGTGGATAAAAACATCGGACTGGTTTCCGCATCCTAGATTTAAGAAGGGATTCCTGATGGGGAATTGCTCTCGACAACTGAATGATGTCCAATGGCAGCGGAGTCAGGGGCAAAGTCGCTAATGACGGATGGTAAGGTAATATTAGTTGAACCTCTCCATTACACAGCTATCTCTATACTTACACGTACAATATGTGCTCTATACGTACGTTGAAGTATACGATTGATATCTGGTCACAGCTAATTATTAGTATTGAAAAAGAAAAAAGAACGCCTTATGTGATGTGACGGTTGAATTAGGAGAGACTGAAACACGGACCACGGGCTCTTTGGGAAATTACAATTGACGATCGCTTGGGAGGCAGCAGACTCAACGGTTTGCCTTCTCGGGAGACATCGTATGATTCGATCGGGAGAAAGATGGGGTAAAAATATCAAATCAAAAATCCAACGGAGATACGAGCGGTAAGTGGAGGAGTTGGATTGATGGAATGAGACAATACATCCATAGGTCATGAGCTACGAGGCAATTGCAACAATCAATGGTTGAGTATAAGAAATATTATTGGGAAGATCCAATACTGGAATCACCAACAAGATTTCTGGTCTAATTCAATTCACTCACCAGCAACCACAAGGGAGAAGAGCAAAAAAGAAAACGGAAACCATAACAGCATCAAATTGTGGATCCCCTTCAAGCTAGCCTGAAAATCAAATGGTTGACATGAACCTCCCCTGAGCAGCAATCAACTTCTAATGGACCTCCTTTACTTAGCCCACTGAACTAGTCGAAGGACTATGGAGTAGGGACTCAGACTCTGCTTCCAGTTTTATTCCGTATAATTAAATTAACACAATTGGACGATCACTGGACTAACCGCTCCTTCGTCCCCTTTCCACTGGCTGGAGTCCCCTTTTTCTTTTTCTTTTTCTTTTTCTTTTTCTTTTTCTTTTTCTTTTTCTTTTTCTTTTTCTTTTTCTTTTTCTTTTTCTTTTTCTTTTTCTTTT
>NW_022476149.1:0-50336 GCF_009193645.1 Aspergillus pseudonomiae
CCTAATGTTGACCCTAATGTTGACCCTAATGTTGACACATTCCCGCTCCATCTTCTCCGGCGCTAACATAGTAATGACGCCCAAGGACCCTCCTTTTCGCGCCCTTTTCCCCCTTCATCGTCATATTCTGTCACGTAATCGAAACTCAAGATCAGGGTTACCTAACTCACTTACATGCATTCGTCGAATCCATCAAATCTGCACCAACTGTCTTAGATGCTGCCGCTAGAATGTACCATCTTTTCTTAGTTCTTTACAACGTAGCGTTGCGCTACGTAGAGTTCCGTAAATCCCATCAGCCAGGCCAGACGCCAGCGTATGGCGAGATGGATGAATACCTCGCCGCATTGGGACTATCGGTACCGCTTTCAGTTGGAATCCATCAACAGGCGATAGAGTGTCTGGATACAGACACTGGACATGATTTTATCGGACATGAATACAAGCAGACGGAGGAGCCAACGATGTCGATTGGAAATGAGGCAAATTTGGATGGCTGGTTCTCCAGTAACCGGGCTATCATGGGGTTGCTGCAGGAGTAGGATTTTAATATTTCGCCTGGGGGTTGGATAGGCTAAGGATATATGTCGGTGCTTGTTCACGTGATTTGGATCCCATGTTTTTGTTGGGGGGTGGGGTTGGGAAGAGAACACTGTCACGCCACAGGCTTTGAGGATACTAAGCTATAGCTAATAAATGGTAGTAGCCGAGACTAGACTATTCAGTGTGCTCCAGGCATGACGTCCAGCAAGTATCTACTGAGCTCCCATAGGCACTGACCAAGCTTGCGCGTGTCAAACATCCAACATTGAGAAGAAGCTGGTCCAGTTCGGTCATCTCAGAACGGAAATCCCATAAGTTAGCCATGCTCCACCACAATGCAGTGCTTGCCTTAGCACCGATAGCATCGAGCTCCCAGTCAGCTCCAAACCCGTCTTGACGGCTGCTGCATAGTTGTTCGATTCCAGCAACTTGCAGATTGGCCAAACCTTGGCTCACACCTCACGGCCCTTCTTGAGGTCGCCCTTAATTGCGACGGTCTCCCATAACTCCACTGCCAACTCGGGGATAAGGTTCGCAGCGCCCCAGATTCCGCCTCGCGCACCCGCAGCCAGCCCATAGAAGGTCAGGGTATCTCAGCCGTTAAAGACGGTGATTTTATCAGAGAGACCAAATAGCAGCTCTGTCAATGCCGGTCCGTCGCCAGATGTGTCTTTCAAGTAGCGAACGCCCACTGTGGAGAGGCTAGCCAGCTCCGTTGGGCTCAGCTTCAGGCCTGTTGCAGACGGGATATTGTAGAATACGATGGGAATGTGGGTGACTTGGTCGATTTCGGTGATCAGGCTCCTCAGCTTCTTCATGTTAACTGCTTCATAGCCGTAAGCTGCGGTGCTCCAGGGACCTTCCCTCCTGCACGCGATGTCAACGCCTGGGTCAGTGCCCCCTTGCCTTGTGTCCGAGGGGTTTAGACTAACGATGTGATAGGTGTGGCCTGTTACTATGACTATACAAAGAATAAACCTGGCAAGTAACTCACGGAGCTCGTGGTCAAGTATACAAACAGCCGAGTGCCCGTGATTGCTGGCACAGGAGGCCTGACGACAGCCGAGACCCTCGAGCTCTCCATCCACGCGGCACAAACTGGCGCCTCAGCGATCATGGTTGTTCCGCCGTTCGTTCAGCAAGAGTCAGCGACGTGAATTCCCCCGTACTCCCACCGGGGACAAGGCCATGGACACCGGCTTGAATTTGTCGTTCGACGAGCATTTGAAGACGGCCTTCGTGGATGGCACTCTGGTCATCGGTGAAAGGAGTGATCAATGCCACCATGATTCCCTGAAGGTCTGCCATTACGCAGATGTTGTGGATTCTAGGTATGGGGTGTATGGTTTCTTATCAGGATGGGCGATGGAAAGGATTCGAAGTGTGGACAAGATCTGAAGAGACGACAATTCAGGGAGTGGGAGCAACGCTTTTTTAATCGGTGTGTCCAAGGTCACTACAGCCCAGCTTGCGCTCTTTTAAATTGCTCTCGAATCGCTTGACGCATATAATTGGTGGAGGAGTTCCCCAAGGCCCATCCGTAAAAATGGCAAGCGGTTCCGTAGGGCTTCCAAATCCCGCAGTTGTTCTCCAATCGTCCCCCACATTTGCTTTTTTGGGAAATCTGGGGTAAGACTGGGGTAGGCTCCAAAGGTTCTGTTCGTGTCCTCTTTCCCTGGATGAATTGAGCGAATACAATTTTGGTTTCCCAAACCATTACGCGTGTCACCGGGCGTTAATCTGGTTCTCATAGGATAGAGCAAGAGTATCCGACGCGCCGCCGCCAAGCACACTTTATCTTGATCAGATAGCAAGCAGTTCCTACGATCGAATGTCATTCTGGCCCTCGCTATAGGAGGAGAGTATATTCGGGATTTCTAACCCAAAAGCCCTCAATGAAAGATATGATCACAGGAATTTGGTAAGAGGTCTTGCCGTAATAATCTTCGCACGCTCTATCTGCATTCGCACTGTCGTCAATGTCGTCAATTGCCTCGTAGGTTTAAGCTCGCGCACCATGTTGAGCATATGTAGACAAGACGCTTCACACTACTTTTTACTTATTATATTGGGGTTCAAAAATGTATTTCTCGTGGTGAAATCACGTCGTTCTCGATTACGCAATCAGGAAGCTCAGAAGGGAAGCCCTGCCGTGACGCCATTACTTTACCTCATTCTTGTGGATATTTATATTGAGAAGAGTAAGACATCAGAAGGCCTCATCACATATTTGCGTCTTAGTTCTAGTTGTCTGAGGGCTACTATTTTCCTCGCATCGCTCGTAGTTTCTCTTAGCCATAATACCCCCATCCGATGACAGTACAACATCTTTATCGCAGTTCATGAAGTGAAGAATCCCCACTCCAAATCCAAAATAGCCCACATGCTCGTTTGATTACGCCCATTGAGCTGAGAGACTTGCACTATCAAGGTATATTTCTTGGACGAACAATTATTGAATTAGGCAGGAATATGTCTACAACCCAGAGATAGACATATTCGGTACATAACAACACGAATTAATTATCATTGTTGGCACAGGACCAGGCGGATGATTCCCCCGACCTCTGGTAAGAAGTAACGATGCTCACTATAGAGCTATATGTTCCCCCAATTGTCAAAAAGAAGCCAGTCAGAATGACAAAGACACACCAGGCAACACCCACGCACCATCTCGCAGACTTGTCTCGCTTGCCGGGTCCCCAGTTATCATACAGCCACATACATCCCATAGGCTGAAAGCACAAAGGCGTTGCTAAGAGAGCCCCAACCAGTGATACGAGATCACTAAAAACAGGGATGCTGCTTGCGACAATGTACGCGACAGAGATCACACTGAATGTGGACCCTAGCCAGACGACCCAGTGTGTCCGAGTCGGTGTAGTAAGGTGTTTGGTGCCCCGAAGAATTCGAATGAAAATGTGTTTTGCAGGTAACTTCCTCCAAAGTCAGCCTCGCGAAACGGCCCAATTGGTCAATCACAGAGCAGTGGGTGAAAACTCACATGAAGTAGTAGAATTGCGGAAACACTCAGTCCGGGGAGAGCAAAACCATAACTGATCTTTTTAATCAATATTCCTGCCGAGCCAAGAGCAGGCGAGGCAACATGCGATCCGCAGTAATAGTAGACAACCGTTCCGACCACGATGTAAATGACCGTAACAAGGATTTGGCAAATTGCTAGGCATCGAGTATAAAGCTGTGGATTACGCATTTCAGAAACAATGTTAAAGAAGGCCGGGGTTCCAGCGTATGTCAAACATATCGTGGATACAGCGGTCATGGCTTCGACAAAGGTTGGGTCACCAAATAACTTGAAATCTGGTTCTGGGATGACACCTGAACTCATAGGTGCATGGCCCTGGACTCCAACAGCGATAGTGACAATGAAGACTAGGGACCATTTAGACGAACATCCGGACGGAACCTCTAGGAAACTTACCCGCAGTGATAATACATGCCGCGCCTAACCAGGCGAGCCAGCTTATACGAGCAAGGGTTTGGATGCTAGAGAATATGAAGGCAATGATGGCAGCAACGGCCACGAAGATGGCAGTGCAGGCGGCGTGGCCAGAGAGCGCGTTAAATGAGATCGAGATGCTCAGCAAAGCAGAACCACCAGCGAATATCCAGTCTTACAACCGGTTAGAACCCCAGTCAGTTTCTACAGGACCAGTAGCACTCACACAAGGTATACGCCGCACCAAATAGCTCGAATCCAGCTCGCCCGAAAAGCATTTTTCCCACGTCGTCAATTCCATAAACACTAGGATGGCGTAGCTTGAAGACACCCACCATCCAGTTCGACCAACTCGTCATCCCGGCAATTGTAAGAAGAACAACAATCCCGGGCACTATTCCGAGGATGTCGAAAACCTTCGGCATCGAAAGAACACCTAGGCCTATTTGGGTTTTGATCAAGAGAGCTGTTGTCCCCATCCAGCTCACCTAGGCCATGTCAGCTCATTCTAATTGTGTGGAGCGTCAGACGAAAACTCACATCGCGATAGTTTGTATCTCCTTCACAAATCTCACCAAAGACAGCATCATCTTGAATTGGTTTGCTAACAAAGCCTTCGCCGACCTGAGATTGTGTATGTGTGATACTTTCCGGGTCAGGATCAGAAGCGATCTGTTTCTTCATGGTAGGCAATTGCGGTTGTGAGGAAATTAAGACAACAAGATCTGCACGATTGCTGATGCAACATCTGCAAGGATTAGATCGATTCTTTAGACCCGAAGAATCCCCATATACTGCCAGCCTGGATGTGGAGTCAACATGAGCATGCGGGGAAGCACACCTAGAAGGCAACTTCTTCCGCTAGCATATTCTTATCGTCGCCACGAAGGGGGAGCTTTGCGCTTATCGCATATACCTCGGGTGACCCAGATGCCGGTACAAAGGGTGGAAAGATAGCAAAAACACAGCCATCGTGATCCCTAGGCCTATCCAGAAACCTCATGGGCAAGCGATTCCGTGTGCCACGCCGGCTTTCACTGGCTGGCACTCGTAGTAGTCATTTTGACGTTGCATTGTGGCATATTTGGCTCTGTCCACCTTACGACAAGCCAAAGGCCCCTTCGCTGATAGTACGCCCTTGGGCATCGATCGATATGTACGCCACAGGCGACTCTGCATCTCGCGCCTAATTCAATGACTTCAATGCGACAGGGCCTTGAACACTTAATTCCTAGACGACAAGTCGAATCCGTTTATGTACATAGTTATGTGATACAGCCAATACTGGACAGAATAGCCGTTTATTCTCCATACATCCCGGCATTGCAGCCTTGCATAGACAAAAGCACCTTAGAGGTGGCTCCTTGGAAGCCTATTTTTCTCCACAACCGAATCAACCAGCTTCCGAACCTTTAAAGCCACGCCATAACTGAAAATATAGCCAAGGCCGGCAAACCCATAGGCGTGCACTATGTCACCCTCGGCTTCCAGTCGATATCCTCCCTTTCTTCCCGGTCGAAAGGCGACAATGTCCTTCTGTACATCGTTTTCCAGATCGACCGAGCGAAGGCCCCCATCGGTAAGCATATTGACGCGCTTGAGGATGTCTGCGCGTAGTGCCTCGTCTACATTGCGATCCAAACTACCGGGCTGGCTGATGCCGCCGATAATTGCACCGTTGGTGAACATGCGCGGAATGACATAGGTGTAGTGGGAACCTTGATGCATCTTCAACTCGTTAAAGTCCGTCTTGATAAACATTGTTTGTCCACGAATGGCCTCTACATTCTTATCATCCGCAAGCGTGTACGCTCCTAAGCCCGATGCGTGTACAATATATTCTGTTCCGGTGATCCTTTTGGCCTCTTGGATGGATGTCAGTGTCTTCCGAAGAAATGTGACTCCACGTGCTTTTAACTGCGTTTGGATCCAAGGGAGAAGGAATGCTGGATTGATTGTCATCGAAGTATATGTGAACCCAAGTTTCACACCCTTGGGCAGTTTGTCCTTTGGAATCAGACGATAGTGCGGGACGACCGTCTTGTACCAGATGGTTGAATCGTCCTACCGATCATCGTAGTGTTCGGTTGCCTTGATGACCTGGACATACCATAAGTCACATAGTTAACAGGACTACCAGCATGTCTGCAGTGTTGGAGACTTACCTGAACACCACTCGTAGGATCTCTATGCGCTAAAGCCCAGAAGTATTTGAAATTCTCCGTCTGGAGGGAGTTGCCACCAGCGTCTGGATGAGGGAATATTGATACGCCAGCCCTCCACTCCCAGTAAGTACGGTGTGCAATCAAATGGAAAACCCAGAAAAACTCACCAAGGGCTTGCCCAGTCTTGAGATTCATCGCCCGGTAGATCCCGCGCCACGATAGTCACTTTATAGCCGGCATCGGTGAGCGTCAACGCCGACAAAAGGCCGATGATACCTGAGCCAATGATGCCAATATGTGTGTGTGTTGGAGACATGCTGGAGGCGATGGTATTTTGGTCGTTCCTGTAAGAGGTGATGTACTGCACTTACAAGGTATTTAGATGGCGAGCAGTTGATGTCACGATGGGCCGCACAGTGTAATGGGGACGGAACTACCTGCCTTGCCTTATTCGGAGTTTCCTCTGCGTAAGATCTGCAGCCCATGCATCAGAACAAGATCAAGGTCACTTTAGGGCAGGGCCAAAGCGTCTCGCTCTTCTGTTGACCACTCGTACAGAGAGCAGCATTAGGGCCAATTGGTGTGTCTCTCCACTAAACTCGAAGTGGTTAGATATCTCCAATCTCCACCAATCAACAGCTATCATGGTGCATGAGTTCGGGCAAGCGTTTCCGGATCCATGATAAGATAGAGACCCCGAGCGGAAACACAAGTCGTCGAAGGAATCCAGCAAGCCCATCCGTGACTGTCCTTGGATAAGTATTGCTACTGTAAGCGACTTGGGATCGATCAGCGAGCGATCAGTCCCTATCTATCCGATTCAGGCCAGCTTCACCAATCATCCCATCGACCAGACCACAATGCGATCGCTGCGCAACATATCCCTGGTCTGTTCTCATTGCGAGGGGGAGGCGGGCGATGTGATCCTCGGCGGTGTACTTGACAAACCAGCAAGGACCATGCATGAAAAGCTAGTCCGCTTCACGAAAGAACAGGATGATTTACGCCGGCTGCTACTGCACGAGCCACGGGGTCGCCCAGAAATGAGTGTTGTCCTTGTGCTGCCGCCCTGCAACCCTCAGGCGGATGCGGGCTTTCTGATCATGGCCCCCGGGGACTGGGTACCGATGTCTGGGTCGAACACCATATGCACCGTCACAGTCCTGCTCGAAACAGGAGCCATCTCAATGAATGAGCCCTTTACCGAGGTGAAGCTGGATACTGCGGCCGGATTAATCACGGCAACCGCCGAGTGCAGCAATGGGAGATGCAAGTCAGTGTCCTTCGACAACGTCCCGGCCTTCGTGTATGGACTTGACCAAGCGGTCAACATTCCTGGCTTTGGAACCATCCTGGTGGACATCGCATATGGTGGCCAGTGGTATGTGATTGCCCAGGCCAAAGACTTGGATACCGAGATCCACATGTCGAATAGAGACCGACTGGTCGACCTTGGCAACCGACTGAAGGCGGCAGTGCTAGCGCAATATATGCCTACACACCCGGAGAATCCAGCGATCTGTGGCATTAATAATATCATCATCAGTGAGCCTCTTATCGACCAGGATGGGGTGAAGTCAGTGAAACATACGGTCATCGTCACGCCCGGAAGGTTGGATCGGAGCCCATGTGGTACCGGAAGTTCGTCACGCCTGGCAGTTTTATACGCCAGAGGCCAAATACGGATCGGGGAAAAGGTCACCTTCCGAAGTGTCATCGACACTGAGTTCATTGGCAGTATACGGGGGACACAGAAAGTGGGCAACACTGATGCAGTACTGCCAAATATTCAAGGAAGAGCCTGGATAACAGGAGAGCGGAAGGTTCTACTAGATCCCGATGATCCTTTTCAGGCTGGTTTCTTGATCTGAGTTCGTAAAACACTCATCTACAGGGAACCGGCCAGACTTCTAGAAACAAAGCAATTCAGAATATCATTCCAACATAGTTCCTTGATAATGAATAGTTCGATCAATTTGTGTCGGGAAATTGCAGGTTTCCCTGTTGCCCCACCCTACTAACAAAAAGATACAACAGATCAGCGAAATCCCCTTCTTAATAGGCGATGTCAGCAGAACAGTGAGCTGCATGTCTAGATTGGTTTTTTAACTCCACGAAAAACCCCCGAGTTTGCAAATGTACCATCATGAGGCAAAAGTACATCGTGATTCTTGCCTGTATGTCCAACTTATTTCATACCTAGGATTGAATTAGATCTTTCGATTATTTCTTCTTTTTATGTTGACAACCGTCTTAATACTGAGGCCCATCCAACACAAAAGGGGATTTGAGTAAGTCTTTCGCCGACAGTCGCCTCTGAGGGCTTTTTTGTAGCATAAGCAACAGGAACGATGCCAGGCTTTCCACAATGTCAACTTTAAAATTAGGTAGCCTAGCTCCTAGATATTTGGTGAAGTTCTCACCGCTCTGGCCGTTAGAGGAGAGCCTTTGGTCAATGAGAGCATTGTGGTCGTATCTATTTCCTGCCGTGCAAGGCCAAACACCCCTAAAGGAAATAGTGGCTCATTCGTGGCCAATTCGAATAACTTAAGGTAAGGAATAAAGACCGAATTGGGGCTCTGAAGGAGAGAGATTCAGCATACAGAGCAGCCCAAGCACCAGATATCTATGCCGGCATCCCAGATATCTTGTTGGACTAGTTCAGGTGCACGTAGGCCTAGCGGTGTGACGGGTTTTTCATCGCAGTCTCCAATCCACTGAGCTGGGGGTATATGTGAGCCGCTAAGAATGCTAGCTAGACGAGATTGTATATTGATCGGGGTAGCCTACCTCCACCCAAGTCCCCAATGCTGACCACCAGTGTTGCCCAATTTGCATTGTCCAACAGGCCACGGCGCCTTTGCGTCGGCATTAAATATTTGGGGGGGCTGTCATCCTTTATCGTTCCTTCCAACCACTTCACAGGGCTGAACTCGGGAGGCTGCAAAAAGTCTTGGATATTTGTAGTTCCGGTAACTGAAAACATCATATTCGCCGGTT
This sequence comes from Aspergillus pseudonomiae, assembly GCF_009193645.1. NCBI lineage: Eukaryota > Fungi > Ascomycota > Eurotiomycetes > Eurotiales > Aspergillaceae > Aspergillus > Aspergillus pseudonomiae. Next base: position 9,169 of record NW_022476149.1, read on the forward strand.
GCAAATCTGCATTAAGCCATTAGTCCGCCGCCTCCACTACAGTGGGTCCTACCATACCGCAATGGACGATGCCTGACTGGTGAAGGAAGTCGAGACCCAGCAGAAGCTGACGGGAAATCGCCCGTACGTAGCCTACATCGTGCGGAGACCCACTGGTCGTCATCGCCGTCCCGTCTGATATCATCACCGGGAGAACAAGACACGGTGAGTCCCGTTTGGGCCGGTATGTTGAAAGTGGTCGTACAATTCAAGTACATGTCTCTTTCCAGGGTGGTCGATATCGGGCACTGACATCTGAAGAAGCATAGAGAGTTCTGATTGTTTTTAGATGCATCAGCTTTTAATATTTTCAACGCAACCTGTTGCTGGTCTCTTTAAAATGATAGCGGTTAATTATCCTTGTGCTGAAACAATTTAACGGCGAAAAGGAAAAGGAGCTTGCCTCTGATGATCCTTTGCAAATCATACGGTGGAGTGCTGGCCGAATGCCAGCTTCCCAATCACCTCGTACCTTTGGTGGAAACGGTCATGAAGTTGCACCGGATGGTAACCTCCATGCCGATACTCTTCGACGGCTCAAGCACGTCTTATATTCTTTCGAAGCGGCGCATGTTTGAATAGAAGAGGGAAATTCAAGTTGAAGGATACAAGGTGGTTATTGTGGCCAAATCGTACAATAATATGATAGGAGGACGAGAGTTCACAGGCGACGTGGTGAACTGGGTCGAATAAAAGCGCCTCCTGCAGTCATGTGACACCTTCTCGATCCCAGCCCTCATCTCCAGCCGAGTATCATACATCGTAGGAGGTTAGAACTCAACAAGAAGGACCATGGTGGTAAATGTTTCCCAGTCGTGACTTGCTATGAAAGACGAAAAGTCTGAATGAACAGCCAGGCTGGAGAAGGGGAAATTACGAGTTCATGGGTCTGGCGGTAGGCGCTTTGGCGCCGTGGATCAGTAATCGACAGGCGGTGGTGGACTTGAACATGATCCTTCTGTATCAGTAAGCGAACGCCATGGATACAATATGCGCTCTCTGCAGGCGATCCTGGAAGCGGCTTGCATGTACTGTAGACACACGTACACGGAGCAGATCTTCCCCCACAGCGAGAGACAATAAAATACCACGCCGTGCATGGGTCTCAACCAGCCAATAATTTAAAGCCTCCACCAAACAACGGTTTTAAAGCAAGACAGTAGATCCTTCCACCGAACTGTGGGCCACCCAGCATAGGATGAGGCGGTGTTTGGGTTGTCGAGGCCCAGTGGCCGGGGTCTAACACCCCGTGTCTTGGATGTGAGATAACCGCGGTTATAGATAAGGATATGACCAGCATAGCCTCCGCTATATCCAGCTGCCTAATTATGGGATATGACTGAAATGGCAACATCGCGCTATAATAACATGTAGCCCCACTGCAGACGACGTAATTTGGATGATCTTAAGAGCATCCTGCCTATAAAGCGACCATTGTCGACACCGCACAGAGTCAGTATCAATTTGCCTTTCCCTCACGTATCATATCCTCTTGTGGAAAAGTCCATTTAGCCATATAGCTCTCTCAAAGCAACATGACAGCCACTCCGGCAAGACATGAAACCTACGACGTCGTGGTGGTAGGGGCTGGCCTTAGTGGTCTGCAAGCAGCACAGATTGTGCAGGCTGCAGGTTTCAAAGTGTGTGTCGTGGAAGCCATCGACCGAGTGGGTGGGAAGACATTGACAGCCAAGTCCTGCGAGAAGGGATTTAATGATCTAGGTGCATCCTGGATCAATGACACCAACCAGAGTGAGATGTTCAAGCTCTACCAACGGTACGGTATCGACACTGAGGTCCAACGCGACCGTGGACACACTCTCATTCAATCAGCGGAGGGATCGGTGGTCAAAGTGCCATACGGAGAACTTCCAGTGCGTTCTTTGTATTCATCCTTTCTTACGTTTCTGTTCTGTTTCTTGTTTATTTTTGTTTTCCTATTCCATCATTGTGCCAACCTAACTGAAAGTATCCCAGGGCGATCCCAATGCATTGCTGGACCTCCTTCAGGTGTTTCGAGATGAGTGCTCACTGATAGACCTGGATGACCCGACAAGCTCTGCCCGAGCCAGAGAAATCGATCAACTCACATTCCGTGACTTTTGTATCGGAAAGATACAGTCGGAGAGTGCCGTCACCATCGCCGATGTGCTCTCAGTCTCGTTACTTGGGGTAGAGAGCTATGAAGTCAGTGCTCTTTTCATGCTTCTGTACTTTAAGAGCGGTGCTGGCATCGACAATATTATATCGGACCAGAAGAATGGCGGCCAGTACCTGCGCAATCGACAAGGTAATCCATACCTGGTTATCACCTTCAAGAGCGGACTTGTCTAATATCACCAGGAAACCAAACCATCGCTCGGAAGATGGCAGAAGAACTAGGACCCGGTGTCGTGCTTCTCCGGCAGCCTGTTACATCCATTGATCAATCTCGACGCGGACACTGTGTGGTACAGACGCAAGGAGGGGCCACCTTCGAGTGCCAACGCGTAATTGTGTCAGTCCCGAGCAGTCTGTATCATAAAATCGAATTCAACCCTCCCCTGCCAGAGAAAAAGCTCGCTCTGAGCGAGAACACCACTACGGGCTATTATACGAAGGTGGTCTATGTTTTCAAGGAGCCTTGGTGGCAGAAGGCTGGGTTCTCGGGCGTCCTCGATTCTGAAAAGGGGCCCATCATCTTTTCTCGGGATACGAGCGTCCCTGTGGATGACCAGTGGGCCATCACCTGCTTTATGGCCGGTGATAAAGGAAGGCAGTGGTCGAAGATGCCCCGGGCATCCCGTCACCAACAGGCTTGGGGGCAATTCAGTCGGGCATTTGGTCAGTACGTCGAGGTTCCTCAGCCCGTTAATGTCCTGGAGATGGAATGGACCAAAGAAGCCTATTTCCTTGGTGCCCCCTGCCCGATCACCACGCCAGGCACCCTGTCAATCGTGGGCAAGGACATTACTGCCCCTTTTGGTCATGTGCATTTTGTGGGCACCGAGACCTCGCGTGTATGGCGTGGCTATATGGAAGGTGCGATCCAGTCGGGTCAGCGAGGAGGCGCTGAAGTGGTCAAGGCCTTGTCGACGGACCCTACTTCTCGTCTGTGACAACCTCACATGGCTTCGGAAAGCCTCCTGGCAGTAGATGATGTCATCTACATGAATGTTCCCGCCGTGTACTATCTTAGTGTCTTTAATCAATAGTCTCCACTCTCATTGTTTCGTGCCTCTCCGGGCCCTGGACTCCTATATCAGGATATTATCAAAGAAAGACAACCTTAACCTAGATTTGTAGTCCTAGACTAAGCTTCGCAATTTAAGGCGATCTCTTATCTGTAGCCGCCGATATCTCTACCCGCGTCAAGCCATCATGGACGTCTTCCGGCGGGCATTTGACGCAGCGCCACGCTCCACGGCGTAATTCTTTCCTGCTTTGTCCAGCCGTTTCGGCCTCTATCCTATATTAATACCTTCGTCAGTGCCTCCTAAATCTGGCTGCGACATGTCAGAACATTCACAGCAATTTGGCATGAATTCGAAACCCTCCCGCAGAAAGAGGAGTAGACAGGCATGTCTCCTTTGCCATGATCGGAAAATCCGATGCGACGCGACAGGAGGCATACCATGTACGAATTGCAGATGGTTCAAGCGCGATTGCATCATTCCAAAATACAGATACGAAAAACGAGGGCGCGACGGAGTTGCCAAACCCCGGAAATCCAAGCCTCAATGGTCAGGGGAAGAGGATCAGGCCAGGGATATCAACGATTCCCCAGACTACAACCAAGCTGGGATGTCCGCTCCGGCAGGTATGTGGAGCCGGGAAGAGCTGGACTTGTCCGGTCGTGCCGTTTCTCCAGAGCCTCGCGAATATTATAATATGTGTGTGGATGTTGAGGTTCAAAACGTGACGTTGCCGCAAGATAGCAGGTACTTCTCAGACACCGCAATTGCGGTCCTGGAATCAGCAATTACTGCTGAGACGAGCCACGGAACAGGCCTCTCAGCCAATGGGTCAATGTCGCAGCAGGCGTCCTGTATACCGAGTGATGCGACGATTCCAGCATGGTCGACACCGCGGAATCCGGGATTGGACCATGCAGCCGCATGCGGCACGACGACGTCTTTTCTCTCCTCTGTTAACCTGATGCCCGAGGAACGAGCGCTTCTAGTGCAGTTATCTAGTGCTTCCGGATATCTTGATCCACTGGCGAACCAGGCATATTTTGATACGACCGAGGACGGCGATTACTACGGAGGACCATCTGGACATTGGAGCTCGCGATCTTGGTTGTCTTGATGGAAGTGATCGGTGATGTGTTGTGTTGTCACCTTTTCCAAATCTTTCGCGTCGTCATATATATATTACCAGGATGTCACCCCTTCTATCATTGGCTGCAACGGTTAGTATAGTTTGAATTAATTGATTAAATATGATTGGCAACACTTGAAGTCGTTCCTCAGTCTACACGTTAATCTTTTACCCACGCGGTAATCCGCTCCATCATATTGCAGCAGTTGCTATACCGTTGAAGCGAGACTTGGACGCGTGGAGAAAACAATTAGAACGACGCCATCACGTGACCACGCACGGGATGGAACGTGACCCCAGTCATGTGATCGGGGGACTCTCCACCGTTTCCAGTCTCCCTCACGTCGATCCCCAGCGGAACGCCCACACTGTCCCGAGTTAGGATCTTCGGAGTTGGCGGATGAGGAACCTGGCGCGATGAAAGGCTAAATCCTTATCTGTAGCCGCGGCTATCAGTCGATCCACGCAAGTCTCCAGCATGGGTCCCCGCAATCGCCACATTTGCTACAACTTATGTCCGGGGAAGTTGAATGCACCTTCGTAGCACTCCTCCACTCTATCCACCCACTTGGAAATCGTCCTCAGTGCAACTGCGATTGTGAAAATGAACCGAAGAATTCCGCGCACCCGGACCGGTTGCCTCTGCTGCCGTCAACGGAAAAAGAAATGCGATGAGACGAAACCGCAATGTCGCGCGTGCACACGCAACAAGTTAAAATGCGCGTGGCCTCCCCATATAGTCCGGATATTTGGTCTCGATTCTGGGCCACAGATGCTGGATGATGCTCTTCCTCGCGAACGTGATCTAACCAGGGGTTTCGGTCACCCGGAGACCGAAAATGCACCCGCATCCACGTCTTCGTCTGCTCGGCCCGCCAGCATGGATTCCAATTCGTCCTCGGACATCGCCGATCGCTCTCCAGATGAGAGGGAAAACCACATTGCGTCATGGTGTTCGGAGCTAAAAACGTTCTTGAGTCCGAGACGAGCGATGTTACTACCGGAATCACAAGTCCTACTGTCACACTATCTGGACGTGACGGGTCCCAAGCTGGCCCCGGCACCTGATACACCTTTCGTTTCTTGGCTGCTACCGGTCGCCTATAGTGATGATCTGCTAATGAACGGCATTCTCGCTCTAAGTGGGGGCCATCTCCTGTATAAACTACCGGACAACCATGCAATCCAACAGGCAACCTCCCGACATTATTCCTTAGCGGTGCAGAGTCTTCATCGGGTGTTGAATGATGAGTCGACACTGCTCGAACCTCTTGTACTCATTCGAGTAGTATTGGCGATTGTAATCCTTTTTCACTATGAGGTGAGCTATCCCCCTGGGGACACAACTTCGAATCAATCTTTCGTCTATCTGACTTGGTCGGAATCATGAAGGTGGTCTCTGGACACCTGGACGGATCCCCTTTTACCCACCTGCGCGCCGGTCGTCATTTGATCCTACGCCTGCGAAACTGTCGCCACCAGCTCACGTCCAGTGCAGAGAGAAAGCTGTTTGGATTTGTAGCCGAAGTGTATTCTTACATTGTCCTATCCAACAGCATCACACCATTCAACATGAATTGCAATCGGACTCTGATCTATGACTCGTTTCTGCAGTCACTGGATGACTTACGTGATTTGGGCGCATTTGGTGTCATGTTCAGTGGGTTCCACAGTCTGTTCGAACTCATATCATCCATCTCTCTCTTTGCGGGAGAGCAAGAGGCACAGCCATCAACGGGTCCCAGTCTGCCACTCGACCGCTATGAGACATATAATCAACTGAAGATGCGCATCGACCATTTGGACATTTCCACGATAGAACACCCCGACACCGAGGTGCTTCCCGGGCACAGCACAGCATTGGGCGTGTTTCGAATAGCTTTACTGGTCTTTTTGGAAACCGCCGTCTCACCATTCTCCAAACATGACTCCATGCGAGTGCATCACCTTCAGCCCTTGCTGGATCGAGCCGTCCACGATCTCCCCGGGATGCTCGCATCGAACTATTCCTGCCTCATGATGTGGCCGATTATGGTAATTGGATCTTGCTTGATGAAAAACGAGCAGCGTAATGTGATCACGCATCTCTTGATCCATAATCATTACTTGATGAGAAACACCGCCCAAGCGAGCGTTCTGCTCCAATTGCTCTGGGATGATCCTGACGAATATGCGTTTGGGCCATACGGCCTGGGGCTGTTGATGAGAGGACACGGACTGCATTATGGTGTTATATAAATAAACAATGAACAGAGACATGGCCAGCTACAATTATTTTCAAATGCTCGGTTTACTTCAGCTGCCGCTGGTCTAATTGGCAACGCAAGCAAAGATCAATTGCAATTGCACCGAGCATGAATCAGTCAGGCATTACAATGTCGATGGGAAGCCTGATACGCCGAGCGTGTATATAGCCTCGAAGGCAGATTGTGCTGATATAGCAATTATTGATCGCCAAAGATCCAGTCACGCCTATGATATGAAAGATTACGGAGGCCGGCAAAAGCTAAAACTCAAGCCGGGCAAAGAAACATGCTCGATCTATTAATCACTGGCGCGCATAAGGCTCGAATGACGTTACTGCCATGTCGGGCTTTACCATGGCATCTTACAGACAATCCGCAATACGAAGAGGTCTTTGGCTGTGAGAACAATCCTTCAGCATCCCACGGGCCCCCACCACACGTACCCCAGAAAAACTAAATTTCGCAGAGAAAGGGATCATTGAAAGTCTTGTCTATTAAAAGCTGCCATTCACGATCACAGCTCCCTAGCTGGGGAGGGCAAGTTAATGACATACCGCCTCGGGCCTCGGAGTATAAGGAAAGCCCAGGCCTTTTATTTTCATATAAAATTTTATTTGACTTCGTTTCCACAAATTCCCGCACTATTAAACATTCCAATTGTGGGGTCTACCAGAACTATGGAACCATCTGAACCCCTCAAAAATGAGGCGAAATCTTAAATTTCGAACTGGATAGATTACGTTGTATCCCCGCACCTCTTTTCCCTAGGATAAATTAAGAAGAGAGACACATAACAGCGTCGAGTACATCGTATCGATCTCGATTCAAAGGCAGAAAGATATCCACGCGGCACCCTATCTGGTCAGTTCCCTTTCTAATCCCAAGCCAATGTTCGAGCTGCAGTTATAGCAATCAATCTTACACATATGTATCTCTGAAACCACTTAGTCTAGGAGGACTGATCACATGGCGTCTATCTGCGAGGTTTGCCCTCTTCAAACTTGTAATCTGATTATTGTAAGTGCCTAATCACCTTTTGGAATCGACAACCATGTCTACCCTTAGCTTCAGCTTACTGGAGCCTGGTCCACTGCACTCTTATCTGTAACCGACCCTTATCTGTAGCCGCCACATCGAGCTGTATAAGCTTCCCAACTAAGGGAGCGAAGGTCTGGATCTACTTGGGCTCTAGCTAATCTGGGCAATCGTTACGCACCGATAGCCACGATGAGGGAGGGGGATCTTGTTCACTTGCCGATATGGCGTCTCGACCAAGCTCGTGCAACGGCGGGGAAGAGGAGAATTGAGTTCAGGACGACATATTAAGGATTCTGAGGATGGTCTATGATCAAAGGCTTCATGCATGGCCAATCGCGTGCAAACCTGCTTGAACCATACATACGTTTGATAATTTGATGTGGTTGGTGTTGGCGATAGTAACAATTGTGCCGCTTGTACCTTCCCCGACACCCTCCGCATATATAAAGGCCGTCTCCGACTATCCAATGTACCAGGGGAAGCATGCTAAGAGTCAACATCAAATCTTCTTTACCAGAAACATGCCATCTATTTTTCCCCAGTCCAAGACCTCATTTATCGGAGATATCGACATGTCTGCAGACAGTGGGACAGACAAGAAGGCACAGGAAGCACCAGCTGACCACAGTCACATTGAATTTGCCCAGAAGGACGTGGAAACCGGGGCTAGCTTGGAAGATGCGATTACTGACAATAGTGATTCCTTCCCGGACGGTGGTGTCCAAGCCTGGCGCACGGCGCTGGGAGGATTTCTGTCGTTTGTTGCTAGTATTGGGTTCCTCAGCGGGGGATCTGTGTTCCAGAGCTACTTCAAGACAACTGTCCTTCCAGGCTCCAGTACATCTGATATCGCGTGGATCGGCAGCGTTCAGGTTTGGGGTTGTTACTTCTTCGGCATCTGGTCTGGGACTTTGTCTGATAAGCACGGGCCTGCTGTACCTCTTGCCGTGGGAACATTCTTCATGATCCTGGGTAATATGATGTCCTCTGTCTCGACCAAATTCTATCAATTTCTGCTCTCCCAGGGGTTTTGCGTGGCACTTGGCATGGGCTTTATCTTCACACCGGCTCTGGCTATCCAGTCACAATGGTTCTTGAAACGCCGTGGATTTGCCGTTGGCTTCGTCATGTCTGGCCAGATGGCTGGAGGTATGTGTTCATTTGAATCGGTGAACTATCACGGTCTAACTACTTATGCCATATTTTAACCCCAGGTATCATTTGGCCCGTTCTCGCAAACCGACTTCTCAATTTTGAGGGTGTGTCATACGGTTGGACTCTACGTATTATTGGTTTCATGCAGCTTGGCATCATGGTTGTGGCTATGTTACTAGTTCAGCGTCGATTCCCATATGTGATGGAGCGGAGGTCCCTGCCTCTAAGACAATACTTTACCGACCGTCGAACTATCTTGCTCACATTTGCTATTTTCCTCATGAACCTAGGCATTTATGTACCATGGGTGAGTGGTACCAGCCAGTTAAATTGATCGATGCGCTGACAATCCCTTCGAGTTTTACATCACTCCTTATGCCATCCAGCGCGGTTCCTCGGCAAGCCTAGGATTCTACGATGCAGCAATCCTGAATGCGGGCGCCTTCTTGGGCTGTTATGCCCTGGGCATGATAGCTGACTCTGGTCTGGGCTTTTTTAACTCGGTTATCGTGGCCACCTTTACTTGTGCCGTGATTTCCTTTGCTTGGATCGGCTCACACAGCATCCCAGGTGTCGTCGTGTGGGCAGTGGCATATGGAATGCTCTCGGGCGCACTACAGGCGATTTTCTCACCTTGTGTCTCTATGCTGGCGCCGACAACAGACGTTATTGGCTTTTGGAACGGTGAGGATTCCTTGTGTCATTCTTGGGATACCATACTGATGGAAGTACTATGTGCTACGCAGGAATCTGTATCGCTATCTCTTCATTCGCAGTGCTTGCAACGGGGCCGATCGCCGGACAGCTTCTTGAGAATGCCGGGGGGACCAATTATCTTGGAATGCAATTGTTTACTGGTATCTCCCTGACCCTTTCGGGTGCCTTGTTTGTGTGGACTCGGTTATGGGTTTCTAGGGCTGTTGTTGTTTAGCTGGGCCAAGCCACGATCCCAGACCTGTGGAGGCGTCTGATTTCAGTTCCAGCTTCAGGAATATGATTCTTATTCTGACTGAACTTGAGTAACGTATATCAATTTCCCATTACTATCGGAGCGAAGTGGGAATCCTGCTGGAATATGACATCTAGACTGCGCCGTATCTTCTGCATTGGATATTTCCAGAGATTAGAGAGATTTATAGTATTGTGTAGTGCCTTTTAGCTGCTGTCTTTCAAGGCATTCACTACCTGGCGCCGAAGCTCGCGGGCATCAGGATAGGGTTCCTCGCATTCACCATGATCTTCATCTAGTGTCTTAATAAACTCTCTGGCGTCCTACCAAGGGAAGAAGTAAACACCTTGATCAGGAGTTAAAGTGAGACTCGTACATCTTTACAGACCCTTAACCCCTTCCCAACCCGCCTGCTTACTTGAAGCAAAACCTGGCATTTGTCATTACATTTAGATACTTTGCCACGCTCCCCCTGCCACGCGGCCTTGTATAATCTTGAGTGAGTGAAGTATCTAGGAGGTGTTATAGCGAGGTTATAGTCAAACCCAAAGCCGAAGATGGATACAGTTCCCGCAGAGGCTGCTGGGATCGCCTGAGGACCAGTGGGTACATCCGGGCCAAGTATTATATAAGTAAAGTACGGGTAATGCAGGCTTTGTCCAAGTTCCTTTCTTTGAGATGGAAGCTAGTCAGGGATCATGACTCGCATGCCTTTTCTTCTGCCACATCATCCCGTCCCTCGTACTTTTCGTTCATCTCCCTGACACACCCACTTTCGCCCGTATTCCCATCGCAGAACCTATCCGCGATCATGTCTGATAATATCCTGTGGGATCTGCCAGCTCTCCGGGCCACTGTCACGCCTGACTGTGAGATCCTTCACGATCCTCAGGACCCTCGATTTCACGAACGTCTCAGGCGTTGGACCGGCATCGACCGAAGGACCCCCCACTGCTATTATCCTCCCCCGGTCTGAAGACTATTGTCTCAAAACAGTGAAGGTCCTACTGTACAGCTCTGAAGGCTTGTATGGGTTGACACCAATCATAGGTTTAATGGGCGCTCCAGTCGTCCATTCCCTTTGTGACCACCTGTGGCGGCCATAGCGCCTGGTCGACGATCGGTGTGGAGGGAATAATTATCGGCCTTAGTGGCTAAGTTGATGTGAGTGTGGATGCAGGTACAAAGACCGCTACTTTGGTCGGCGGGGTTCTATCCAAACAAGTGGGCATGCGTCTGGCCAAAGCAGGGCTGTTCACAGGTACATGCATTGCTCCATGCCCGGGAGGCCGCCAGTCTCGACTCTTGCTAATCATTCCGTTCAGCACTAGGAAACGGCAATATGGTCGGTGCAATCCCCTACTTTCTCGGCGGTGGGGTCTCCATCACGTCCTCTATCACAGGGTTTGGGTCCGATCAAATCGTGTCCGCGCGGCTTATCACGGCTAAGGACGGTGAGAAGCTGATCGAGGTGGCGAACGAAGAGCATCCTGATCTCCTGTTGGCTCTGTGAGGTGCAGGACAGTTCTTCGGGCTGGTAACTGAACTCACAATCCGTGCACACCCGCTCTCCCTCCTCCGTAGGCAAAAGGGCCTGATTTGGATCGGAGCTTTTATCTTCCCACTCGAACGGGCAACGGAGGTGGCTCCAGTGATGAAGAGACTGATGGCAGATGCCCAATATGAGGTTGCAGGCTTGATGATGATCAGTACTCCGCCACCCACTCGCACTCCATACCTGGTCATCGCCGCGCGGTACACCGGCGCTGAGGAACCGCAAGTCCCATTCAAAGCACTCTACGATCTGCATCCCATGGTTGTCACCGGAGGTGACGTTCCCATCCAGAACACCAGCGACGCACGGGAAGTCCTGTGCGCAAAGGGCGATTTTAAACAGTTCGGTGTGGTCGGATTACATGAGTTCAACGCTGACGGCCTTGTACGCACTATTGACACCTGGAAGCAAATGGTGCATGACTGCCCCGATGCCATCAAGACTGGGTTTAACTTTCAATGGGATTCACGGCCAGTCAAGACGCCCGAGGTGGAGTCGGCTATGTCCTTGCACGATATCCGATACTGGCAGTGCGTATTTCAACCTCTTTCTCCTACTGAGTTGCCCGGAACCAAGTAATTTGATGCTAAGGACGGCCAAATATAAGGAACAACTTGATCTGGCATACAGAGGTAAGGAACAGTGGTAAGGTGGGGGCGTACAACAATGAGTGCATCTCCATCATGCGCGGTGTCGATCAGTCACACTTCGTGGACTTTGAGAATGACACTCGCATCGGGCCATCGAGAGACCCTATCGCGGACAGGTTCGCTTGGAGAAGCTACGTAGATTGAAAATAGAGTGGGATGCGCAAGGTGCGTTTACTAGGCAAATGCTCGATTGACCGTATCGGAGCATATTGTCGCCAGATATGGCATTAGCAAGGGAGATAAGCAGCTGAATTCATGGTAGACTAAGTCAATACGACGTAAGGCCCTCTCTCACCTAACCCATGGCATGACGGTACCATGGCATGTAGCCACGACATCGTCTTTCTAGTGGAGTTTCGTAGTGCATGTAGGAAGTGGGCTAAAGGCCCAGACCCAGGCCTTGTACCAAGTTACCGCATATTCGATTCAGCTTTCGGCCTTGATGGTATTTTCCCTTTGCGTCCGGTTTGTGCATTTATCTACCCTCAATCCTGGTGCCTACTCGGGTTTTCAGCGGCTTCTGCTCCATCCAGGCCGCAAGTTGAGGGTACATCGCCCGCACGAATGCGCCTCACGTCTTGAATCTCAAATGGTGCGCACACACCAAAGATTACAACCGTCAAAACATGACCTCCGATCTGGTGCTAGGTCTCAGCTCACTAGTCCATCTTTCCCACGTAGATCATCCACCTCAGTCGTTGTCCAGGGCGGCTTAGCTGACTGCCCTCCCTCTCATTGCGATGTTCAGCAACACCCTTTTCACGGGAAGCTCTAACATGCCCTAACTTGAGTAGGCTTCCTAAAGGCCATTTATGCTTGAATCCCCGATACCTGAAGTGTGCTCCGGAGGTCTCATCAATATTAATCATCACTGTCGTCATAGGAGTCGTAGTCTGGATTATGAGCCTCGCGATATTTCTCCAGCGCTTCATATGCTTCAGCAGCGGGCACACTACTAGGTATTGCAGCCGTGCGAAGGTCATCAACAAACAGAAATGGAGGACCCGTAAGGTATGGGGGTAATTCCCGTTGCATGGAATCGGGGACTTGGAGACACGGACAGCGGGGCCGCGCCTCGTGCTCTCTTGATCGCTTCCATGTCACTGTCCTAACATGATAATCCAATTCTCCTGGTCGAACCTCATCGCGGATCCAGCGCTCATTCCCCAAACATGAGCTACCAGTCCATTTGAACACCGACGTCTCGCTTTCATATGGCGTAAGTAGGAACCCATCTTTCCGACGGAAGTACCACTTCTCTGCGGCTTCGCGGGCGATATAGTCCACCTCATTTTTTCGTCGCTCAATCGATTCAAATTCGATACAAAACCGCGAGACACTGTGTGGGAAACGAACCTTATTCACCCAGGTTGAATCGATCCGCAGCGGTTCATCGTCCTCCCAAAACCAGAAGTCGGTATATCGAATGGTGAGTGTGATCTTCTTGGGATAGAAATGCTGCATGTCCAGTGTCTCTTGGAACCGGTCGCCCGGCTCGAGTACCCACATTTGCGCGAAGATGCGGACAAAACGTGGTTGGAGTTTCGCATAGTCGGCGTCCATTATCTGGAGACAGTCACTCCATGTGGCCGACCGTGGCTTTCTGTCCATCGCGGTGAGGTACTCCGTATGCTCGGCGTAAATGAATGGCATAAACCACGCTTCCGTGTAGATTCGCTTGCACGTTCTCAGGAGGTCTGTGGGGACATGCTGCGGTCCATAATGGCCCGGTCGAGTCCAGTAGGTTTCTTTTTGATACGCTCGAGCCATGTCATCATAGCTGGACAGAACAAACGCGAAGATCTCCGTGCGCACCTCAGATGGGAGACGTGAGAACAACGGACTTTGGCGTTGATCGTGCTCGAATGAGAACCTGCAAGGGCACAGAGCTTCGCTCATGGTTGGGTCTGATGAATGTGCTGTTGGGGCTATTGGTCAATCAAAGCGCCCTTGTTGATGGAGGAGGATTTGCTCTCGTGAAACTCGCCGTGTTCGACTGAGAGATGGACAAGTCGAATGACTCCCGTATAATGAGGGGCTGCCTGTTGCCGCCTTAGGAGCCTCGTCTCTGCCTGGGACACGTGATACCACGAGGGCAGTTCATGATCACCAGTGCCCTGCTCTCGACAGAGACTTTCAACATATCAAGCGAAACGGAGCTGCTCTGGGTTTCGGCGTGAGGCATTATCCAAGAGATAGAGTATTCTGAGGACAGAACACTGACGTGGGAGGAGAGACTCGCGGGTCCACCCGGAACGTACTACTCAATAGATCTAAGATATTATAACCCAGACATGACGGCAAATGTGTCAGAAATCGCTATGTATGAAGTTCTCAAGATCCGTGGGAAGGGGGTGGAGGAACTGGTCCTTGGAGTATTATCTGTGGGAAAAGTTATCCAGTTATTGATTTCTATCTGCTGCTTTCAGAGTGGATAAATAGCTTGTCCACAGCCCATGCCTGTGAATTTACTCGGTCAACTCTTGGAGGATCGCGGTTCAACTCTTGGGTCTCATAGTTAGATCACTACCTTTGCAACTAAGCGGACCATCATGCATTCCGTGCCTATGCTCCCTGGCTGAAGTGAGATTCCTAGTTCTTATGTTCTGGCAATTACGCTCGAAATAGTCTAGGAGGGCCATACACCGGCGCCTTGAGTTTCATGGTTCAATTGGTATCACCCGGGAAGATAAAGCCCCCCGCCACGTCCTGACTCCTCAGTCAGTTCCACACGTACACTTTCTAACTCCTTGCGCATTGATTCCGGGCTAGCACTTTCCTGAAGACGTTCAAAGTCAAGGAGTTTGACCCCCGCTTCCGTGAGAAGAAAATTATATCCGTTTGCGTCCCCGTGTAAGAATCCTAATCCGTGGAGCTTCCCCAAGGCTGTTAAGCAGATACCCAGATCCTGCATGGAAGCAGGGCGTCCTTTGACCTTCTCTAATAGAAACCCCATGATGCGTCCATTCTCGTGAACATGGCCGAGGAAGCGCGGTGCCAGCCCTGAGCCCTCAAGCAGCTGGTAGGCTCTTGTTTCGCGTTCGATACGAGGAATCTCCCATTCGAAACGAGCTATTTTAGCAATGACGGCTTCTGGCGACTTCAGAATAATGGGAAGAATCGAATGCGAGACAGCTTCGAAAGTCATTGCTGTGAGCAGTTTGGTTTTCTCTAAGTCTAAGCAATCAACAAGGGTGTGATGCCATTGACACTTCACGCCAGCCAGTGTTCGGTTCGAGATGGAAGTTTTCAGGTCACCGCTACTTTCGTCTCGTGAAATGTGAGCTACTGTCCATTCATCGTCCCAGGGAAGACTCGGAAGGGACGAAACAGGAAATGAAAGCCTATTTCTGTCGAAGGTCTTAGGAGATATGACGACATATTTCACTGAGGTTCCGTCTGCCAGGGAGAGAGAGCGCGTCAAAGAGAGATCTATGGTTTATCAGCTGATCAATCCCTCGGCACAACTATTCTCCCAGATGCCAGGAATCCGCTATAGAAGATCGAACTTACTCTTCTACACTACACTACATATCTCCCACCGTACAGGGGTACAAGGAACGGCGACCTGGTTTGACTTCGTATTTAACGGGGGCATGGTATTCTCTTAACAATAAAAGTATACATGGACCAGAGTTCTAGCATCTGAACGTGTGTATTCAAGGCCCTCAACCACCATCACTCTAGTTATTTGGTTCTGAGACAAGCAGCGGAACAGACGAGAGTGCCATGGCCAAATTACCATGGTAACTTGACTACGGTACTCTCCTCCTCATACCCAGGGCGCCCGAAAACGACTTCGGCCCCCAGCTGGCCTGGTTCCAGATGCATCACGATGTTGAACAATGTTGAACAGTGCTGGGTTGGATGCAAGGATAGATCCTCGGAGCAGCAGATGCCCTCTGGAGCATTATACCTATCTGAGAAGATCCGTTCTCTCAAAAGGCTCGGGGTAATCTTGTTTCCAGCAACTCCTTCCTGGATGAGTTCGTCACAAAGCTGTTGGCACCGCGATAGTCGCACCGTAGAGCCCGGAAGCCATGGCGGTTGCCGCACATGGTCGTTTGCGATGAAGTGATTTGTGTGTATAATCATTCCGTTCTGATCCTCCTCGATATGAACATCGCCGAGAGGAGACAACTCAAGTCCCAGTGATTTCGAGCTGTCGGCAAGGAGAATATGTTGACTCGAAGCTGCACCCCCGAGGGAGGTTAGTCGTTCTAGGGCTGCGTCGACGGAGTCACTCTCGAGACATAGCCGGAGAGCGACGTGGATGGGAACTTTCGAGCTGTCACACACAGGTGCCTTGATGGCATTTAAACCGACGCCAACTCCGGCGCTGTTGAATCCGATCTTGCCAACAATTCCTGCCTAATGCCATACAATCAACCCTGATCCGTGGCAAGTGAATCGGGTTCACCGCGAGCACTGCGTCCCGAATGGAATTGGGCCAATGCAACTCACCTCAGTCACCATGTGGATCACCGGTTTACCGGGCTGTTCAATGCGCACCATCGCCATGTTCTTCCCTACGCTCGTGGTCCAGTCCCAGTTCTGCGCCAAGGTCCTGGCCTGTTCACTCATCTTCCACGAAAGCGCTGTGCATCCGTCTGAAAATCTTCCCAATGAAATCTCACTCCGACAATTTAACGCCACGATATCCAGCAAATCCACCCCCGCGCCGTCCGCGATACCTTGCATCTCTGCGTGGATATCGGGAATGGTTTGCTCTGCCGTCAAGCGAAATTCTTCCGCCAGTGCGCGCACCTGGGGCCAGTCCATTTTGGAGGTATATTCGAACATCTCTCGATAAATCTCCAGTTGATCCTTGATTTGGGGTTGAAGCTGGCGACCATGTGCGAGACCAATCTGTGCGGAGTGTTTAGATAACGGCGAGAGCAGCAGTCAAGTAGGGGGATTAATCCAGATGAACATTCCCATAGGGCTCAGAAGACCGTACCTCTCTTGGGGTGCCTTTCAGCACCAGCCTTGCAGGTATATCGCCGGTGTATGGCATGATGGATATGTTTGTCGACTTCCGTGTGCGCCGTGCTGGGAGAGTCCGCCAGGGATTCTATGGAGAAGAAGAAGTAGTCTTGCTTAGTGAAGCCAGCGGAGAGATTACAATTCACAAACTACTCCCTCTCTCTCCCTCTCTCGTCTGCTCCCCACCTTTTCCATTTATAATGACTTTTCGCGTGAACTTTCCCAATGGGGAAACAGATGGTCTGTGCTCCTCCTGTGGGCTTAAACTCCAACGGTAAACTTCAGGCGTATTCCGCGCTGGCAATCGGGGCTTTGGCTTGCTTGCTGGGATTGTTTCATGGTTTCTTATATGTGTATTAATGAAGACCCACTTCAGGGTTGATTTTCAAAATTATAACCTGTTTGTGGAAGAGCAATTGGATTACAGAGGCCCCACAGGGTCTCTCTTGATCTATATTGGCGGATAGGCACGGTGTAGTCTACTCGTGTCGACTTGATGCGGATTCTCTCCATGCTGCCACTGGCTACATTCTATTTCTACAGGCCAATATGTACCCTCATGCAATGTTGATAAAAGAAGACATCCGGCATCGGCGCTCAGACACTCCCAGGCCAGAATACCAACCGCGACAGCCGGTGGATGACTAACATATTCTTGAAAGTGCCTGAGTGTGGTTTGGAATGCGAAACAGGTGTACGTAGAAGATTAAAATAAAGCATAGTAGCCAGAGGGTCGATTTCAATTCCAGTAGTAACAGCTGGCCTCCCCTCCAAGCGCAGTTCGTACACTGGATAACATACTCGACATTACAAGCGTGCGATACCGCAAGGTCGTCATGCGTTGAAGATATCTCTGTGCGTGATGTTTCCAAGACAAGGCTTATATCGAGATTTGCCTTGATAACCTCCCACAGGACTGACGGATGGAGGTTTCAAAGGACTGCTGGACTACCGATGAGATTGTCCTTCGCCGGCTACGGAAGCTATTTATTCCATCAACGAATTCGTGCGTACGGGGTGGATATCGGCTATTGATTCAAATGAAAATTTTCAGTTCTTTACCCGAACAAAAGAACCACTCAAAAGATCTAACAAGGGGACAGGCTCAACGGAAGCACACTACAAAGCTCTTCACATGAAGATAGTACGTAGTCCAGGTCATTCTTTGTGTGCATCGCTTCAGCGCTTCAGCGCACTCCAGACAATGCAACGGAGTCGCAGGATAGGCGACGACGACGACAGAGATCTTCCACGGAAGCATCTCGCGCGAAAATACTGGCGTTTTAGCCGGGCTCAAGAGAAGTGCGGGCACAATCGGTGAGTCTTCATTGCCATAAACAGTATATCCAATTCGTCTCAGACCTTGACGGAGATAGCGCGAGTTCCAGAGCAGCTGCTTCAGTCGGGTGTTTCCTCCACCACTTCCCTCCCCATTGGCGAGGATGATTTTCATAGAAGCAATAATCTGTGCCATCACAGCTGGTACGGGTGCCTCGCCGTAGTTGTATCCTGGATTCGTCGTTCTGAGTTTGGTAATCACATCCTGGCTGCTCGCAATATACCCTCCACTAGCACTAAACGAAATGCCGAAAATGCCCATCAAAATATCGACATTCCTTGGGTTGACGCCAAAATAGTCGCACGCACCCTTTCCATTCGGACTGACAGCACCGTTTAAATGTGCCTCGTCCACGAGAAGGTAAAACCTGTAGTGCCGCTTTAAAGCCACTAGCTCACGTAGGCTGCACGTGGACACAACCAAGGTTTTCTTCCATTGAGGTTTCAGTCACGGCTTTTCTTATCTTCCTCTGCAGGCAACCTAGGTCATTGTGCCTGAAGATAGGAATCGTCGCTCCTGAAGCTTTTATCCCAAATCGAATCGACGCTGGGGCCGAGGTTGCGAAACACACTCTTTTACTGCTTCACCCGGGATTTCCATTGCAATGTGGGTTCTTTGCGCTGCTATTTACATCGAAACGACGGTCCAACTAGTGAGGGACCTCTTTGGAATCTTTCGACGTAACGACTGGGATAAAACTATAACGCATGGCTACGGAGAAAGGGGGTATGAAACATTGAGAACGCTTTAGGACATTGGTTCTCTATTTAGCCATCAACCCTAAATCCCCCTCAATAGTTTGTGATCCTTCAGATAAATGCCCTTCCCCCCTGCATTCCAACGCCACCACGCGTCAAATGCCGATGCAAAAGGACGATCAATCACATTTTGAAGATGCGAGTGGCCACTTTTTTTCTTTTCCCTCCGTTCCTGCCTCCCGGCTTCTCCTTCCCTTCATGACTTTTCCACCCTCGATTGGACGCGACAGGTTATTTGTGATCCACACTCCTCCTGTCCCAGTCAACAGCAAAAGTCATGACGGAGTACCAGGAGGTCATGAACAAAGCACCTCGACACCTCAGGCGATACTAGTTTCTCTACTTTCACAAAGTCTATGGGGTAGCGCTGCCCAATTCACGGAGGCCACCATGGCTCGACAGCGAACGGTCTCTGCTCACGCCTCGACATGTTTGATAACAGAACATAACAAATTTGGACCTATTGTAGACGAGAATTGCTACAATGGGCTTGATTTTACTTTACTCTTTGAGGAGAGCTTCATGGTTATCGCGCCCGCCATTTTCGCCATCGCACTGTTGGCGTGGCGTATTTGGCACCTGCAAAGCCAGCCGACAAAGGTTGCACGAGGTTTGTTATTTTGGAGCAAAATAGTAAGTCGTCTTCGATACTTTCATCATTGGCTTCCACGGGCTCGTTTGACAGGCTGTCTAGATCTTGTATTCCCTACAATTATCGACCCAAGCCATCATCCTAGGGTTATGCACCGTGGGTCCCAGGACAAGCCTCACTTATAGCTCAGTGATTCTGTCCATCCTCGCTACGATCATGTGCATGTATGGTTCTCACCTCGAGCACTCTCGAACCCCTTGCCCCTCAGCAATTTTAGTTCTCTACCCGACGGTAATGATACCTTTTGAAGCTGTTCATGTGCGAAGCCTCTGGTCAATCGACGGCCTCCGCCATATCGCAGTGATGGTTCTTATATCACTCGGAGTCAAATTCATTCTTGTAATTGTTGAATCGTTGCCAAAAATGCGACTCCGATATCCAGGACACAGCATCCGTAGCCCGGAGGAAATGGAGGGCCCATTGGGGCGCGCCTTTCTCTTTTGGCTGAACCCACTCTTTCTCCTGGGGATGAGAAACAAACTCAGGCTCCAGGATCTTTTTCCTGAAGTGGGAAAATTGAGCCTTTCCTCAGATGAACAGAGTCTACTAAAGTTCTGGAACCAATGTATGTACTCAAATAATTATTCATGTTGTGGCACGATAGTAATGTTTTTTTTTCTTTCTTTGATTCAGGTGCCAACAAAAAAAAGCCTCATGCATTAGCCTTCTTAATCATGAAAGCTTTTAAGAGCGAAATCATCTCCTGTATTTGGCCTCGGCTGGCATATAGCGGTTTCGTGATCGCTCAGCCATATTTGATCCGTCGAGCAGTTACTCTGTTTGCCCTTCCCCATGGGAAGAATTCCCACGATCGTGGAGTACTTCTCATCCTGGCATTTTTACTCGTATACGGTGGCATGGGAGTAAGGATAATCTGAAACTTTAGAGTAGACTTTCACTGACGGAACAATTTCTTCAGATCTCCCTGGCCATTTCAAAGCACAAAGCAGCTCGCCTAATAGCTATGATGCGCAGCTCCCTGACCATGATGATATACGACAAGACAATGCGTTTACCGGCCTCGTATGGTCAAGATAAGGTACTCACTACTATTGGCACGGATATTGAGCGCATGGCTTTAGGCCTCTACACCTATTACGAGTGCTGGGCCGCGCCCATCGAGTTGGGCCTTTTTTTCTGGATGATTTACAGAGAGCTCTATGAAACCAGCATAGCCGCGATGCTTCTCTCTGCTTGTAAGTTCAAGCCTGGTTGTTTTTCTTTTTCTTTTTCTTTTTTTTTTTAAAAAAAAAAAAAAACACGGGGTATTGACCACAATACAGTTGCCGTTGTCGGTGTGGTTTTGCTGGCTCCATATGCTGTCAAGAAGCAGACCTTTTGGATTGACGCAATCCAAAAACGTGTCGCAGTTACAGCAGAGCTGATTAATGGAGCCAAAGGGGTGAAAATGTCCGGGCTTACAGACCGGCTTCATACAATTCTAACTGGCCTTCGCCTTGAGGAAATTTCGATATCGAGGGACTATCGTTCAGTTGTGACAGGCATCTTTACGCTTGGTATGTACCCTCCAGGTCTTTATTTGGGGTTTGGGCTGATAGTTATATCAGCAAACACACATTCAATTCTTACCCCAACAGTCTCCTTTGCTATCTACATGTTTGTTTCCCGCTCGAAAAATGGAGCCATCGGGACTCTCGACAGCCCGCGCGCATTCACTTGTCTAGCCTTGCTTGAGCTTTGCGGTGAAACGCTCTTATCTTTACTCCAAGCTA
Source organism: Aspergillus pseudonomiae (assembly GCF_009193645.1). NCBI lineage: Eukaryota > Fungi > Ascomycota > Eurotiomycetes > Eurotiales > Aspergillaceae > Aspergillus > Aspergillus pseudonomiae. Next base: position 30,571 of record NW_022476149.1, read on the forward strand.
TTTCAAATGTTTCCTCGGCAGTTGGCTGCATTGATCATATTCAAGAGCTTCTGTGCGAGGATGAACACCGCGATCAGCGCATCATCACATCGCAGCCGCTCCTGGCCGGAATGCCCTGCATAATTGCTCATGACTTCTCCGCGGGGTGGGAAGGGCCAATTATCCGAAAGGCCTCCTTCATCATCCCATGCAATTCATTGACAATGCTGATTGGGCCCGTTGGTTGTGGAAAATCCACTCTTCTCAGGGCAATTCTTGGGGAAACAACGCACAACAAAGGGTCCATAATCGTCAACACCGCAAATATTGCGTACTGTAGTCAAACTCCATGGCTCGTGAATGGAACAGTACGGGAAAACGTCCTCGGCTCAAATGCCTACTGGGATGACTGGTATCGAATGGTAATTGAAGCTTGCTGCCTGCAGGTGGATATCGCGCAATTGGTCAATGGAGATGATACCATCGTTGGATCCAAGGGATTATCTCTCAGCGGAGGGCAAAAGCAGCGTTTGGTGAGTGCTCACATAGACTACACTCATCTCATCGCTAACACGAACAGGCTCTTGCACGCGCTGTGTACTCTGGGCATAGCTTGGTGATTCTCGACGATGTACTAACTGGATCAGATGCCGCTACAGAGGATCATATATTCGAACGGCTTCTAAGCCCGTGCGGCTTGCTAAGAAAATTAGGGACTACAGTAGTCATGGCGACAAGCCTCAGTAAGAGCGAGTGTCCGTGCCACAATCAAAGTGCTGATAAATGTCCTAGCCCAACGCATACAACACGCTGACCATGTCATCACTTTGGGGTCAGATGGCTTTATCATTGCTCAAGACACTAACTCAAATACCGGGGTAGGTCATGATCCAGGCAAGAAGTATTCCATGGACGTTGCCCCGGGTTTCAAAACAAAAGCTGGTCGCCGTATCACGATAACCAATTTGAATGCTGAGTCAACCTGTTCGATGAACCCAGCCACAAACACTCCTGTAGACGACAGTTTGGGTGATGATGCCCGTCATTCCGGAGATTTTGCAACTTACAAGTACTATTTCTCTGCAGCTCCGTGGCACAGATGGGTAGTGTTTCTTGTTGCCCTCGCAGTTGGGGTATCTACCAAAATATTCATGTGTAAGCAAGTATCTAATGGTATTAGATGTGGACTGTGTTGACTTCAATCTCTTCATGATAGCTACGTGGATAAAGTGGTGGGCACATGACAATGATATTGAACCCAACCGCAATCTCAAGATGCGAGTTGTTGTCGATTGCACTCTTTGTGCAATATACGCTACTATGTTTTGGATCTCTCAGTGGTATGGCCCTATTGTATTATCCTTTTTGTTGTTCGTTTTGAGCTAAAGCTTTGATATAGGATCATGATTCATGGAGTCACGGCAAAGACGATGATAACGCTGCATCAAAGACTTCTCGTAGCCGTAATTCGGTACGGGAGGCCTTTCATCATATTTCGAGATGGACTTAGTTAAAGAATTGTCTAGGGCCCCAATGTCCTTCTTTTCAAGAACCGATTCAGGAACTATAATGAACCGGTACTCTCATGCCGCCAACTCCTCGTCATTAGGACATGCAGCTGACAAGAAAGGACAGTTTCAAGAGCGATCTAGAGCTGATAGACTTCGAATTGCCTCTGGTGGTTTTTATCACCATCGCGAGTAATTATACCTCCTCTCTCAACCTAGCACAAACTATTCTGATTGACTCGGTTTACCACTCACACAGCATCGATGGAATGTGTCGGGGCGATCGTGGTGGTCATTGTCAATGTCCACTACATGGCAGCTGTGATTCCTATCTCGATAATTATCATTGGGGCCGTAGAGATATTCTACTTGCGGACTTCCCGACAGCTTCGAATTCTTGACCTCGAAGCAAAGGCACCAATTTTGAGACACGCCATGGATACGGTAGGTGGTCTGGTGACAATCCGAGCTTTTGGCTGGCAGAATCAGTACAGAAACCTCGCCAACACAAATCTAGAGGTATCACAAAGGCCATTCTATTTGCTCATGGTGGCACAGGTTTGGCTTGGGTTGGTATTGGACTTTGTCATGACCGGGTTCGCCGTCGTCCTCATGGGAATTGGTGTCGCCAAGCTAGGGAATGTCTCGGCCGGCGATATGGGATTGGCACTGACAAGCACCATCAACATCGGCATTTGGATGAAAACGCTGATCAAGTTCTGGATGAGTCTCGAGACGTCCCTTGGAGCTGTTGCACGGGTGAAGGACTTCGAGCAGAACCTGGAGTCTGAAGATCTACCTGGCGAGCGTAAAATACCGCCCGCTATCTGGCCAGCCCAAGGAAAAATTGAATTTAGAGAGGTCACTGCATCCTATGGGTAAGTTCTGGTGGGAAGTTTTATGAGATCGTTCACATACTGATGGTGACTTCATCTGCTCCAGGAGGTCCTCCAACCATGTTCTCCAGCAGGTCTCGTTTACTGCTCGACCAGGAGAGAAGATCGCCATTTGCGGTCGGACAGGTAGGTAAGCACTATCGTATCTGACAGATGGATGCCGACTTGATACCGAATAATGACCTTTCATAGTGGTAAAAGTACACTTGTCGCAGCACTGTTCCATATGATTGATTTGTCGGGCGGCCAAATCCTACTGGATGGACTGGACATCACAACGATTTCCCGACAAAGACTGAGAGCATCTCTGAACGGGCTACCCCAGGATTCGTTTCTACTTAATGGATGGACTATTCGTGAAAACGTTGACTTTTTCACTTCCACCTCCGATGCAACCATCGTCTCTGCTCTGAAAGCGGTGCATCTTTGGGACATTGTCGAAGGGAAGGACGGTTTAGACACGGTCGTGCATGAGAGCACCTTTTCTCATGGACAGAGACAGCTGGCCTGCCTTGCGCGAGCTCTTGTCCGACATGGAAATGTCTTGGTGCTAGATGAAGCAACAAGCAGGTAAGCCACCGTGAAGTCCACATTATTAAGTACAAAGACTAATCCACCCTGGGTTCAAGTGTCGATGAAAGCACCGAGCAGTTGATGCAGACATTGGTTCGTTCACATTTTTCCAGGCACACTATTCTAGCGGTCACCCACCGGCCTTCTACTGTTTTGGATTTTGACCGTGTTCTTGTCATGGAAGGGGGCCGGATCGTTGAGAACGACCATCCCCAGAAGCTTCTGAAGCGAGAGACCCGGTTTTCGAACTTTCTGAGGGTTTCCGACCATGACGCGATTTTATAATTGGTGCATTCCTATAAATAAAGAGCCAAATGAACAAACTGACTGAATCCTCTTTGTCCTTATGGGTGCTATAAATGCACCTTGATTCAAAGCTATTGCTTTCGATGTTAGACAAATTGCATGTTCAGCATCTCCATGCAGTCGAAGAGGATTGTCCATGTGACTGTAAGTCAATAAGAAGTTCTTCAGTTCTAGTCTACGGCACTAGTGCTTCATGGCGTCGCAAACCCCGGCATATATATTACAAAACGGTGAACGCTTCGCAGAGATTATAGTCCCAAACCGCCAAGGTTCGCACTTGCCAATCCCTTAAGGACTGGCAAAAGCTCTCGGACCCGGTGTAAATCAAGTGGGCCATTGGTGGTGGTGGTGGTGGTATAAATTCCCAAATTTCGGTTTTGGCAACGCTCTACCGGTGCGCACAACCTCTCTGCGGAAACGTCGCTGGAGGAAGACTACCGAATCATAAAGCGGCGCATCGATGTGCCAGAGTATACACCACGCTTAAAGGTTGCAGAGCTATTGTACTGCTCTATTTTTGCTAAGGATACAAAAGAAAGGCCACAGTCGCAATGACTGCGTCACGGCGTCCTGTCTCTAACTCTCTGCCAGGACCTCGGGTACGTTTTTCGTAGGATTGCTGCCGCCCGGGTGAGCAATTGGGTGAGGCTGCTTTTGGTCGCGCGACCAGGGGTGATTCTCTTTCACAATTCGCTACTGACTCGATTAGTGAAACGCCCGAGCGCTTGGTAAAGTATACAGCCACGCTGATCGTCCCAGGTAGCAGCGTTGTTCTTCTTGCCTTGCCGCGAGTACGACTAGATTGGTATGGTTCAAGATTATCGTTATCCAGCCATCCAAAGAAGCACTGCGGTGCTAATGCTGGCTATCAGGTGTCCCATGAAGAGATGTTCTCTATGTAGCAGTTATCACAATCAAATCTTCAATCCTGCTATGCGGTCTTCAAGTCCCTGTGTCTCTGCAGCTTGGCAATCCCCGTTGTGCAGCAAACCTTGGAGTATATTTTCCACGCTCACCGCGACCGACAAGAACAAGTCAGAAATATCGCTGAAGTCAAATGTGTACGTCTTTCCTCCATCCGCTTTGGTGAACGATAGATTGAGATTCTCCAAGAATCGCCCAAAAGTTGTCCACAGATTTCGATGAACAGGGGAGCCAGCGACTGTAAGGCTACTGATGAGGCTCTTCAGAGAGTCTGGATCGTAGACACCGCGGCTCGTGCCGGCTGAGATATATCGACTGCCGCGGATGCTGCAAATTATCCCCGTCAGAAACCTATAGCATTGCTTTTCGCCAGACGATATTTCCGAACGGTTATCAGGTGTGATGTCATCCGGATGGATAGCAGTATCTTGATACCCAAGCTCCCAGAGGCATAGACTTGCATCGTTGAATCGCTCTGATATCCACTCTCGTAGAGTATTGTTGTCTATATCGTCTGTTTCGTTGTTTTGGCTGCTGAGAACCCAAGCGACTATCCATTTCCTTATCTGATTCAATTGAGATCGCAAATAGCGGCCGCAATACTTCAGGTCCCTAAAAATCTTGTGTAAGTGTCGTTCGCTATAAGCCCATCTCGAAGTTAGAGTGCGTACGATTTACGGAGGTCTAACAAAAATTAGCAAAGACTGCTTGTTAAAGTAACAATAGGGTGGTATACTTGTTTCGGTTTTGGCTTCCTCTTTGCACCTCTCCTTTAAAGAATCCATCCATTCTTCTTCTCTCCAGGTTCCCTCATAGATACGACACGCCTTTGCAACATTTAAAAGCAGTAGTTGGCGAAAGCAACTGTTGTAGGGATTGAAATTGATTGCAAAGCTCGGATGGAACGAGTTCACTCTTTCGGCAACGGATCCCGGACGCAAACAGAGCGTTGGCTGGTCAAAGTCATGGCCGATGCCCAAACTTCGAAATTCAGACATCGGACCGAGTTCGTTATTCTTCGCTTGCCGCCACATACAAAGAACGACATCCGGATCTTTTGTAATGATTACGTCGCTGGTGGCATTCCGTATTATCCATCTGTCCCAACTCGAAAGGTTGTCCTGCGGTCTGACAAATGGTAGGGAATCGATGATGGACAATGTTGAGCTCCCTATAGAGATCGTCCCACAGGAGGCGGCACTGAATGCTTCGTCTACTGCGGAGAAGGTTGGACAGGCGCCGACGACCGCTTCAATGCCTTTCCAATATGGGTGAAATCTCCACGGCTGCTGTAGCACCACGGTGATCCCACCGGTGGCCTGAGGCCCGAACAGTTCCAGAGTTATATCAATTTCATGTTTAGATATATATCTGTCTGTTCGTCTGTCCGCAAGGCTTTTCAGAAGTTGTGCATCCGCAGGGTCTCCTGGCATGCTGGCCTGCGTTCTGGCCCGGATAGGTCTAAAGAGGGAACGAATCCGATGGTCGACTGCAACGCCCAGACATAGCGCAGTTGGCGAAGAGGTACAGGAGTCCATCTTTATCTTGATGGAAATGAGATAGCAATGCTACTGTATCAAGATGGAAGAAGCAAAGGTGACACCGGTATCTTGTAGATTCGTTCTGTATAAGTGACGGGCATTGAAAGCAAACTGGTCTCCGTCCATCAAATATACCTGATGCTCGTGTTTGGCACTGTGGCGACGGCTTCCTCTACCCCTCTTTTCCGGAACTGCTCATGCACAGCGGTCACAACGCGCATGAAACCACACCAATCATTGTCCTGCTTATCCGGGATGCTGAACTGAACGAGATACATATGACGAGAGGATGCAGCCCAATCTCTCTTTGATTTAGGGATTATTCTTTTCGAAGGAAAAAGTGCCGTATAAGGAGACATATTTACATTGCTAGATCACCCGTGGATTGTTAAGTCTGTCGCGCTATGAGACGATCCAATAGGGCTATACGTCAAGAGGGACAAGAGGATATGGCCCCAGGCAGGCCCAAGCCTTACGTTAGCCAGACCCTGGTCCAAATGCAAACCCCTGCCTACACCAAATTCTCATAAGTACCAATGACCTTGCGAGATATGGCCATGATCTTATCTGAGGATAGCGGGGCAGGTTTTGCGCTGTTGGGTTGTGCTCGATTCGTGCTAGGCCAGCTTTCATCGGTGGAAACAATAGAGGGATATTATCTATGTACCCCCTAGGCCTTCATAAATTGATATGACTTCAGTATCTCATTTGACAGCTTATGATCTCGATGGGGACTGCCCCAGTTATCCCAGCCATTTCCCGCGCGGAAAACATTGCTCTGCTATCCCTCCTTCACTCAGCTTCCAGTACAAGCCCCCTCCAAGCCATTCCTACAGTGCCGTCATCAAATACTCCAGAGCACTTCAATTCAGCAAGGAATTACAACTTGTCAGTCGATAAAGAGCGGAGCTTAGTCGGAACTCTGGCTTTTTTAGCACAAACGGAGGAGGACCCTAACCATATCCCGGCCATCTGCGTCGAACAGGACACCGACAGGTTGAATATACTTTATCGCGATAAATAAAGCCAAATGGTCTGATGGCGATTCCATCCTCCATGCGTTAGAGGAGAGATTGAATATGATCTTTGCCATATTGCAAACTGTATTAGAACGTGAGTGGCACAGATCTTATTGCTATTCTGCAAGACTGACAACAAATCAGAAGACCCGTCAGTTGTCGAGGAAGCCTTGTTCGCGAATATAGTCGATATGTGTTCGTTGCGCATCCTCTACAGGTTGGGTTTAAGAGCGAGTAGAAGAAAGCAGACCAGGAAATCGAAGAGACCAATCAAGGAAATCTTGCAGAACGTGATAAGGTGTGCCAAACAAGTCGCGGCGAATCCAGGCGCGACTGAATCTCTTCAGGCCACTACACTACTGTTCAGAGATAAAGCCAGAGAAGTTACGAGCCTAATAGATTCGTGGCAGGGTCATCAGACTGTCGCCCGTCTAGGTGATTTGGTCAGGGGAATAAGCCACCTACACCAAGTGAACCAGCTCAGTGACCTGCTTAACGAGATACCGGCACTTGAGCTACAGGACGAGGCAAAAAAAAGCTTCCGGAACGTCATCGGAAAAGTCTCCCGGTACGCCGAGGCTCCTAGAATACTTCGACGGATAGCAAAAAGGTTCCGTGTAGCTCGATACATGAGAGCAATTCCCGTCAAACTTCCGAAGGACTCATTTTGTATCCCACCAAACGGCCCATACGCTCCTGACATAGGATCTTGCGTTGCTCGAATAGATCGTCAATACTCTGACCGGAAGCGGTTGGACCGGGTCTACCATCTTCTGGGCTATACCGAGGCGCAATCTGCATCCCTGTTCTCAGAACAGGTACACAGGACACTACGAGAAGCTAAAATCCATGCGGAGGTTCAGCTACTCATTTACTGCGAACTACAAAGGCCGGCATTTTTTCCCCGTGTCGTCTGCTCAAGCAAAGACGCCTGCTTTTTGTGCAGCGCTTTTATCTGCCTGCATAAGCGAATGTATACGCCGAGATGCCATGGGAGATTGTACCCCGGTTGGCGATTGCCATCCTTACCTCAGGTGAAAGAATCAGAGGAACGCTTTAACAAGGCACTCGAGAATTCTATCAAGGAAAGCATATCTACGCTCTTCGCCAGACAACGAAAAACAACATACCCGCCCCCCAACGAAAGCACCCTCCTCACCATTCCCATCTCAGAGACAACCAAATCTGGCTTGACGCAACTCAGTTCAGGGCAGCTGTCGTGTGAAAGGAGCATTCAGCTTTACTCCCACACGACTCAGAAGCCACATAAAGAGCCAGAATCCGGGAACCCAAGCGATGCAAGTATTCCTTGTGGCACAGCATGCGAAGGCAGCACAACAGATCTGGGTTCCCCGCCTATAGTCGAAGGGCACGAGCCAGACAGCAAGATAATTAGCAAGCGAGAGCTGTCGCAGGGCATAGTATTGCATAACAGTATCGAACCTGGCGGGAGCTCGACACGTTATATCGCTGGCCCGATAAAACTTACCATAGAATACCCGGCGGGACTAGAATGTATCAAATACAGTGTTGAATGGCTCACTGCGGAAGAGGTGAAAGATTTGAAGAGTAGAGTTCCTCCACCTTTATCCGTGGATGTGGAATCCCTGGCAAGTGAGATGTCGATACGAAATCACAACAGTGTCTGCATATTGGTGAAGGGAACGGCGTTGAGACTTAGTTGGGAGTCAAAAAGACATGGTGTACTATCGTCGGTTCATACTTTGGGCTCTCTTCTTGAGTGAACGGTTTGGTTCTATACCCGGGGTGGTGCCCGATGTTGTCCGCTATCATCGGATTCTGCGACCCAAATTCAACGGGTGGGACTATCAGGCCAGGTCTGGTTTATATCTGTCCGCATGCGAGCCCAGCGTAGTAGAAATGAAGGTGGCCTCAGGCTCGCTGGCTACTTGGAGTTTCACTTGATTATTTTCGTAAAGGAATTTTTCAAGTATCTACGACATGCTTTATCTACTACTTGGAATTTGCCTTACTACGTGGCTTTTCATTCGACGGCGTCGCTTGTAGTCGCTGCTCTGGGTGTTCAAAGCGCGAAGTACTAAGTGAGAGACTCATGCCAGCAACGGCCTGTCCGCTAATCGCAGGCTCAGCGTCTGCGTTTATTCAAGGCATCAAATACTGCAGTAGATGTAGTCATGGATCAGACGTTCGTCTCATACGTACCGGCTCATATCCAAGAGACCTTATGCTGTAGACGAGTCAGCCCAGTGGAGATAGTCACCCTAGCGTAAGCAAGATCAGGGTCTAGAGGCTTTCTTGTTGGCCGGCGATTAAGTTGCAGGCCACTTGACCGACATAGGACAAGAGTGGTACGCCTATATTGAACAACTGTCCACAATGGCAGTCAGGGTTTAAAATCACAAGTTGAGTCTAAGCTCTTGCTGCAAAGTCCTTCGCCAACCCTACAATACCACTCTCCTCTAGGTCAGCTTCTTGGCCATAAGCTTCTTCAGGTCTGCTGGTGCCAATTCTTTGATGCCAAGCAGCTCATTATCCGTCACATTATATGCGCCACCATAAGTATCACCAGCGAGAGCGGTACCTTTCATCAGTTTCATGAAGGTCGGCACACTGAAGTCACCGGCACCGAACTGTTCTAGACTCTCCTGCAAAAGCACGCTTGTACGTTGCTTGCTAGTCCTCCACTTGATATCTGGTCGAAGTTCCTTTGCAAACCCAATCAGCTGGTTTTGAGTCAAAATTGTCTCTGATGCACGAATGACTCTGTTCTCCGTGGCATCAAAGTTCTGCAAGATTGCAACGATAGCTCTTCCCACCACAGGTAAGGATGTAGCACTGATCCGATTGTCGCCTTCGTCGAGTATAGTCACCGTGTGGTTCTGAAAATCCAGCAAAGTTGGAGTGTCCAAAACCAAGTCCAAGAAGGCGCCACATGCAAGGACTGTCCATGTCAGTTCTCCAGTTGCTGCCTTTGCCTGGAGATAATTCCGAATACCGAACATGGAACTATAGATTGGAAAAGTTTCAAGGTTCGGATTGGTGGTAACGTTGCCAAATTCAGAAGGAATAAAACGCTTCACTCCCGCGGCAATGGCGGCGTCGATAAGCACAGTCTGATTGTCGATTGCTGCACCACCCACAGTTGATACGACAGCGTCCACACCGTTAAGGGCAGCGGTCAACGACTTCACTGAATTGAAGTCAACTTCGAAGACGTTGATGTTCGAGGCGTATGCTCCAGGCTGTTGAGAACGAGTGAGAATCGAGACCTGGAAGCCTGCATTGACAAGAGCTTGGAACACGTAGGGTCCCAGTGTGCCAGATGCCTATAGAAACTCTCAGCTATTTCGCTCATATATGTTGGTCGGAATCCTTACGCCAGCGAGCGCAACAGTTTCAATCCTAGGCATTGTGCTGAATACCAGTGTTATTTTGACAGCGCTTCAGAAGACAGCGAAGGAGATACAGAGAGATTCCTATCGCAGGACATAAGACTATGATATATGTATGTTTAGGCACAGTTCTTCTAACGCATTGAAATCCCCTTACTGAGTGCGTCCTATGTATCCGCACCTCAATCCATGAAAAGTCCGCACTATTCCCGCTCTAGTTCTAAAAGCCCGCCGGAGTGGCGACCGCAAATCCGGCTGACGAAATTCAACATTTTAAACTCTCCGCCGGAATGCCGATTCACGTTACCCCGTATCCCGCAATCCATCCGTTCATATCAGGCAGGATAAACTCGTCAGAATGGATGCTCATCTTCGGGTGCACCTTGCCAGAAAGGCTTGTACACGATGTAGATCCCAGAAGAGGCGATGCGACCGGGCGACTCCTGCATGCGGACTATGCCAGAGGTGAGCGCCTGTTGAAAGTACTGGATAGCCGCGGAGCTCCTAACACAGACTTCAGGCTTCGTCAAGCGTGCCACTATGAAGGACGGGTGATATCATCTCCAAGTTCGATACCATCGTCCTCCCCTGACGCAGAGATCTCCCCTGAAACGTTAAGTCCGGGCCATGTAAAGGACGCTATTGTCAAGAAACTCACATCAACCCCGAACGATATCTTTGAGAGCTACATCCAATCCATCCATCCTTGGTTTCCTATTATAGCACCACAAACCTCACAAGGTCAGCTCCCCAAATCCTGGAACGAAGCTTCCCTGGATTATACGCTCCTCGCCCTCTGCATTAGTTTGCTTTGTACCTCCCCGCCCCCCTCTTCAGGAGACGGGACTCTATCTGGTCTTCGATCCGCGTACCTTCAAGTCAAGAGCTGGATAGCAGTGATTGAAGGACTCGAGGTCACCTCGCTCAAGATCGTCCAAGCAAGAACTTTGGTCACTCTATTCGAAGTTGCGCATGGCTTCTACCCGGCAGCTTACATCTCTATTGGGACTACGGTCAGAGCTGCCGATGCACTTAAAGTGAACGCTTACTTATCTCCATCATCGCCAGCTACTGATGAGTCCTGGAGGGAGGAGGCCGTACTGATCGGGTGGGCAATCCGTATTCTGGACAGGTGCAGACCTCCCTTTATCCCTCAAACTATAACTCCCTTCTGTACTGACACATTTTAGATTTATAGCAATACACTTTGGACGTCATCCATCTCTCACTCGCTCTGTCGCTGAGGGTATCCATGATCTTAACAAGATCCCGTGGCCCACCGGTCTCGAGAAAGACAAAAGGAGCCCTCTCTGGCAACTTTCTCGTATGTACGAAGCGTCCACACTTCTTGATAGCATACACAATGCGTTACACAACCCCACTTCAGAACAAGCATTCAATGTGGAAGAAATAGGGCTTTTGGTGGAAACATCACATAGCCTCCGGACGCTCCTAACCAAAGAGGTCGAAGATATGGACCAGATATACTCCGGTGGGCTAGGGCTCTGTCATACGTTAGTTGAGCCGTGCTCTTCCCTTCCAGATCGTCTTGAAATATTCGCATCAACGCTGATGTTTCGCAGTGGCTTACTCCTAGCATACGAGAACGGCTCCAAAGTCCAGATTACCGATGAACAAACTTTAACTTGCCAGTCACTTGCCACATCATCTCTCCACCCCCTTCTCACTACCATAACCAACACAGTCTACCCTTTTGTCAGTGGTACACAAGCCATAGAACTGGGTCGTCTTCCTCCATTTATCACTTTTTCTGTGTACAAAGCGGCGAGCATAGTGACAGAGAGGATATGGATGGAAACTGACTCAAGTGAGGCATTGAGAAAATTACGGGTTTTGAGAGGATTCTTAAAAATGGTGAACGCAAGGTGGTCATGTTGCGGTATGTTGACCCAAGAGCTTCTAGGACTGGGTTGGCTAACTGCGTGAATAGAGTACTACCTTGGCCTTCTCAACGAGGATACAGCGCCGCGAATATTAAAATCTATCGAGGGCAGGTAATGTTTTTCCCTTGCTTAAAGTTAAGGGAAATAGACACCGAAGCCGATCAGATCTATTTGGATCCTGACTGTCTGGCTAAACCGAAAAAACCGCGTCAAAGGATAATGCGAATTTTGGTGAAACTTCGTAATCTTTTGTGCCGAGCCTAATAGTGACGGTAGTGCCATAAGAACATGATAGGTTCCTTGAGCAACATTAAGTATTTGCTTTTGGGAGATGGCAACGAACGTATGAACAAATTGCCCGTATGAAATGGCATGCGTCTCCTCTACGGCACCTCTGTCCAGAATGCTGTAGAGAATGACCTTACGTCTATCCAAGCTATGGTGCTACACATCATGATATACGGACAAAGCCGCCCGGACTCTTGTGCTGCTAAGGTTGACGTACATGTCGGAATCCGAAGTGGTTTACGCAAGTTGCGTTGTTTTGTATTAGTCGGCTCACTCACCTCAATTGCCAAATATAGGAGCGTTTTATAGATTCAGACGACGTAATGATTCCATTGGTTGAGCCAAATAGACAGAGGACAAGTAGATCGTAAATTTACCCGTCATTATTTGGCGTGCTGCGTATATTGCTGAATAGAGGTGTATAGATTGGGGGAAGCCCATCAGGTCCACAGAGGTCCGTCTAAGCGTAATATCTATTGGAAATCGGGGTATGTGCCAAATACACCCAATATCCATGGAAAAACACTTCACGATTATATAGAACCGGACAGGACCTCTACCAAGGTTAGGGAGGCGGTAACCTGTGGCGATGTCATTATTAGGGTCAACACCAGGATCAACCTTATCCATCCCAAACTAATGAAGGTGGATTACCCTAAGAACATCGATGACGAGTTCGATGCGGCAGACGAGAGTGAGGGAGGTCTGTCTCTGATGAATCCCACGTCAACTTCGGCCTTTATCTACCGCATTCGGTTTGCCGAGATCTGTCGCGAGGTAGTTGACACGATACCAGCTGTCTTCCTGGAGTCAACGCATCAAGTTGCCCAGACCCTGGACTACGAAGCCATCCTATCTCTCGACAGGAAATTGCAGCTCTTCATCCACAGTTTGCCATATTTCTTTCCGCTGGATCAGAGCAGTATCCAGCAACGCCAAGGCATCTGTCGACAGCGGCCGTATATCGCTTGGCAGCGAGTCATGCTGCATTTGAGTATCCATGGTTGTATTTGCCGACTACATCGACTGTTCCATCTAGAAGGTATTCGGAATCGAAAGTACGCCGACTCCCGTGAGATGTGTATTCGCTCTGCCGAAGCTGTTCTGGATCTGCAGCGTTCATTGGATAATGTCGGCGTTCTCGTGGGGTTGCAGCCCAAACGGCTCTGGATGGTTATGTAGTATGTGTACATTGCCACGATTACCCTCGCCCGGGATTTATCCCTAAAGCCACATGCTCCGGGAGCCGACAGTCGCAAGAATGAGGTGTTGGCTTCTTGCCAGATGTTAGAAAAGTCTAAACATGAATTGGCACCGCTGAGACAGGCAATCCAAAGAAACACGCAGACCTTGCTGGCTATCTTGCATAATAAACAATCCGTTTCAAAGTCGCAACAGGGGACCGAACTTGGTCCGATTCCTAATGACCCGAATTCTCGACCGAACGCTGCGATTCGAGAAGCCGCTGAACAGCGAGTTGATTCTCTCAGCGCAGGGCGTACGACACCCGTGCCACAGTGAACTTGCCACTTCATCACGGCCATTCTCTGAAGCCAGAAACAGAGGTATCCATTGACTCTTCCTGGTATTCTAAAGTACTAGTAAAGCCTCTTTCTTCCCCAAGTTTACTAAGCTCTTCGACTTGTCTCTTTCTGTCTTCAGTTAAGAACATTTTATCACGTGATGAAGAGGTCAAATGAAACTGAGTGCAATGATTGGACAATTCAAAATCACGTGTAAGGCTTGATAACCTAGCAAAGCCGTTTCGCTTTGGACAATAAATTCGATGACTGGAGGTTCAAGATGAATTGGATAGAAGTAGATATTAATAGTCAGGAGGTGAAAGAGCCCTGGAGTATTTATGTCTACGAAAAAAGCCCTCTTTAGCTCAGCTCACCCACTCACTTACTCTTCTTTATCTATTTACTTACTCTATTTACCCTGGCTTTGAGAAGCATCACCCAGCTTACCTGTATTTATCCTTTGGTTTAGTGTCAATCACCCACAAAGCGGCAAGGGCTGAAGGGCTTAGGTATTGTTTGACCGCGTTTATAAGGATGGCTTAAGTATGGCTGAGCGGACGGGAAGCCCTGTTCTCCACACCCTGTGGTCGTATGTATTTGTTCGTTCACCATCGTGCAATATATAGGTTGATGCTAGTTGGATGGTGCAGGCTTCTAGGTGACTGAGATACTTATAAGAGGAAATCTGGTGTAGCAGTGCGACTGGGTCGGAATCCTTTCTGTTATGACCAGGATAAGCAGCCGTTATCTTAGGCCCGCAACGGTGTATGCCTCGGAGTCTGATACGGCGAGTAGCAAATCGGCAGATATATATTCCTAAGTATACGGCACGTCTTTCACCCCTGTGAAGCTTCGGTTGGAGGCGCAAGTGGAATTTTTTATCTCAGCTCAGGCGCAATCCCAACAAGAGGTACTGTGAAATCTGGACCTCAACACTGGCAAGTACGCCATTGTTGTTATTGGCATGTTCGCTAAGGCAGCGGGGGTCGATGATCTGCTGGAGTCTGTTGATATGCTCAAGACGGGAAAGAGTCAGCACGAGCTTATCCCAAGAGACCTTCTACCGCACGATAGATGACCCTGTGGGTAGAGTTCCTTAGAGCAGAAAAGTGCCGTGCTATAATATCTTTCCTTGGGAGTGAGGGCATATTCACAGTCATAACTGGTGCCTTTCATCCATAGGAGTTTAGGTGCGTCCGCGGGACGGCGCTCTCTTTGGGCGAGACACCTTTTACCAGTACCGAACTCCTTCACGCGTTGCGCCTTTAGGTTGTACTAGCCTATCGTTTCCATGCAGTCTTCCGTCAGCGCCAGGTATATACTTCCCTTATTCCGGGGTAACCTCCCCTCTATATACGGTACCTGTCTATTTACTATCAATAGACTGTCCGGAGCATTAGTCTAATTCTAGGAAAGATAAACCTGAGAGCCCGGGAGAGCTAGGATGAGTGGTACTAGAGTCGAGAAAAGAATTGTTTTTATCTAGTTTAATCGATAAAAGCGGCGAAGCGTAGCAAATTAGATTGAATACTTCTAAGTCTTAGATATATATTAAGAATAATATACTACAGAGACTTCTATACCATTATATATCTTTTACTGCAATAGATATTTATCTCTATCAAAGTGTACCTATTAGCAAGATCCACGTCTCGTGGTAACTATAAGTATCACTTGGTATCATCATGGCACACTTTAATCTTTCGTTGAATATAACAAATCTAGTACGTTACCGTGCGGTCGACTTTACAGCCTTGATAATGTACCCTCGTCTAAGCCACATATTTACGTGCTGAATCGAACCACAGATATATAACCTTTAGGACCTTCGAGGCAATACCTATTCTGCATTCGAGATTCGGTAAAATCCCTTAGAGTCGTGTGACAACAACCTGCGCTAGTGTCAGAGATCCCCGAGCCAAGTCAAACCAAAGCCTCCTAATGCCAATGAGTGGAGAATATTCTTTCTGCAGTATGTTCTAGAATGAAGGTCGATCCAGATATACATATCATCCCCTCATCTGCACATTAGAGATCCGGACGAGGGCTCTTTGCGCTTCGAGAAGGTAAGGATATCTATATCTATCATGATCTACATGCAATATGTGTATAAAATAACTTCCCCCTTAGACCTGTTTGTGGATAATTCACATACAATAAATAGCGCGGGTTACAGCCTTTGGCCCTGGATTCGCCGTTAAGTCTTTACTAGATTGGTACAGCCTATCGGGGGACGAAGAAACGTAGGTCAATAGTTTTATGTATCCTATTTGAATCTGATATAATTGCCAGCTTTCATCTATAGGGCTCATCCCCATGTAGTATTTGTGGAATCAGCGTCTGCCCTAGATTTACACTCAGGCACACCACTCAGCCTTTTCGATCTCTTCTTTAGTTAAACACCATTTTCTTTGTAGCTTCTCGTCAAGAGCTAAAGCATATACATCTTTCGGCCACCACTCCCCCCAGCTCGTCAAAAAGATCTGCTCTGGATCAGACGGGAGATCGGTCGCAGCAAATGCGCGAAGAAGGTTCTGGGCCCCTGTGGAACAGTCCCTGTTATGTCGATTTTCTCCCAATTACGACGATGCGGATGAACTTACCCTCGGGAATGGTTTTTGCATCGGGCATATCCATCGACAAACCAAGGTCAGTGGCCAAATTCGTGCTAGGGATGAGGCCTGGTGAGACGGCAATGACCGTGCACGAGGGAAGTTCGCGGCGCCAGTTCAATGCGCCGAGTAGCTGTACGAACTTCGACGCACTGTACACGGTCCTGACCCCTGCGTTGGAATTTGCCTTAAGGTCTACGTCGAGTGTTGCTAATACAGCCTGGGTTAGTCAACGTAATAGGGGTGGTACTTAATGCAATGCGTAGGAAAAGTGAGTTTACCTGGATTCTGGTCTCTCACTCTGCGGATGGCACCCGAAGAAACAACGACAACTCGCGATTGCGACGTCGAGAGAGTCTCACGCAGTAAATGAATCAAATAATGTTGGGCTGTTTGATTTTATGGTTAGTCACCTCGGTTTGATACCCTTCGAGTTCACCTCCCACATACCCAAATGGTTGACAACGCACCCCGAGCACCATGGCGAGCCATTGGGTCCAGGGCCGTCGGCGCTGTCTAGCATGCCAGCACAAAGGAAGAGATAATCGAGCGTCTGAGACCCCAGCTGAGAAAGGACGTTTTGTGCAAATGATTGCACACTCGGCAGGGATAGAAGATCCAGCGGGAAAACGGTAATTGTGTGCTTGCTCTTGTCAAAGTCGAGGCTATTATACTTGGCTTGAGTCTTGGTTGTGTCCCGTACTCCCAAAACGAAATGGTATGGCTCCGACTGCTGGAGCAGCTGTTTGATGGCTTCAAAGCCCTGTGTTATGTTAACACGAATGGCTAGTGAGGGGTAGAACAGTGAACGATTACCAAGCCGGAGGATGTGCCTGTTGCAACCACTGTTTTGGCCATGGTTGCAATGAGAGTCCGTTAGATTCGTTGGTGCGCAGTGGGTGAGAGTGCGAGGGTGCGTCTTTATATCAACCTTTACGGTCCATTTTTCTTGGATATTGAATATTTAAATATTCAATTGAATTACCCCTCGCGAGGACCGATCATGTGACGTCATGGGACTCGTCAATTCTTTATTTCTTGAAGAGAACAACCGACTGCCTATCACTCGATAACGATTCCTTCCACGGTGAAATAAACGTGGAGGAATGCTTTAGACTTACATAGTGAGTCGTGAATGACAGAATAGGGGTATGGGGAGCTTGGAGACAATGGGCTCTTATATTCTTCCTTCTCTGCGGTAACTCGATTTCAATTACTATTGAGGCATGCATCTATCAACGTGGACAATGAAGGATAATACGGAATCTCCGATTTAAATCCTACTAGCACAATCCCTATCAGGATCTTCGTATACTTTGAAATGTAGGTTGATTGTATGGCTAAACCCAACGCCGATCCTTGCAGTGTAACTGGTAGATGAGGTGAAGCCGCTAAAAACGAAGGTTGCCCTCAATGGGCAACCCTTCAACTGGAAAGCTCAGCCGGCCGTCGAGGAACAGCCGATACCTCAAACACTGGTGTTGGCTTTGTAGTATCAATGCGTGGTAACACATGTCCATCATGCTGGGTGGACTGGCACCGCGCTTCTGCCTTCCTTTTCCCCCAGCAGTAGCCTAGCACGAGCGTGGCAACCGACAGAACAGCCATTGGAACCCCAATTCCCACTCCAATGGCGACCTTTGTAGACGTCGACTCGGGTATGTGGGTCACATTTTCTGATATATTTCCCATCGCGACAAGTGTGGGTTCGAGTGTGAAGGTATTCGTGGAACAGCACTTCTGGTCTGGACCACAGCAATATGTTCCGTCTGCACATTTTGAAACACGGGCTGTCCAATTTGAATTTCCTCCATGCTGTAGGCTTTCAGTATGCAAGGTAAACCATGACATGATATTTTAGCGGGTACCGGAGGCTTACTGCAGCATCACATATTGTGTTGTTTAAACAGTTCGAGCTATTCCAGTTCTGATCGGTACAGAACACCCTCCAGTGGGTATTAGGGAAAATGCTGGCAGGGCTGGCTAAGCATAACCCATTCGAAAGACATGTATCTGGTGTGGTGCTGTTTAGATTACAACACATTGATTCTACTCCCTCAATCTGAATGCATGGCTGGTATATTTGGTCGCTGATAATGGACCCATCAGGGGCAAAGCATTGCTTGGCAGCGAGAGCATGGACTGAGAACAGAAGGGCCAAGCAGGATAGGGCAAAATTTGTAAGCATGGCGCAGGTATGGTCGGTGCGACAAGAGCACGTCTAGCAATCTTCAAGCCTGAGAAAGGCCCCAGGGTTTGTCCGTCATTAAATATCTCACCTCAGAGGAAGTCAAGGCTCGGTCGGCCGTTGGTCCGTCATGGTTTGGTCGGCGCTTATCGACCTGGAGAGCCCATTCGCGAATTACGAATCGGTCCACCTGTAGATACTTAGTGGGAGTCTGATATACCCTTGTTAATTGCGCCCTGATCTCCAGGATTGCGGCCAATGGAAGACCACTACTTATCCCTGTACGCTTATATGCATAAGCGAGAGTTTCAACCCTGCAAGTCAGTTCACATACCCTCCATGGACAAGCTTCTTATGTCGCGGGGAGTAAAAGGCAGTGTTTCTGTTCATGCCTGACATGAACTTCACCATGTATACCAGGAATATATATAGTAGTTACCACTGTGTTAAAAAGTAACTACATGGTCTCCCGCGCTCCTGAAACCAACAAGGCGACTTATTACCCTTATATATATTACCAAAGTACGTCCATAACTACCACTGGTAGAGCCAGCTACACCTGATCAACCGAACTAGGGCAGTCATATTGTTCTGGCTCCTAGATATGCAATTACATTTTATGTACTTGGCACCACCCTATATAATTCCGATACTTCGGCTAAGCTAGTACATACGACCATAGGGTGTGGAGAACAGGGCTTCCCGTCCGCTCAGCCGTACTTAAGCCAAATGTGTAAGCTCGGCCAAAGGACAGTGGCGCCCTCTGGGGCTCGCTGCTTTACGAGTGAGCGACGCTAAGTTGTAGGGTGAGTGCGGGTGAGCTGGGTGATCCTGTTCAGAACATGGGTGAGCCGGGTGAGCTGGGTGAGCTAGATGATTTAGTGCAGGCTCAATCGCACATTGAGCTATCCTAGTGTCTCCATCATATGAAATAAATAGGGAGGGTATCTTTTGCGCTTCGTCAAAGATTTTATTCTCTCTTCCAATCTTTTCCTGACTTTGCCCTGGTGTTATCATCTACATCTGCCGATACCACGTGACAACATGTCGGATATATCTAAAGAAGAGCAACGACGACGAAAGGTAGAGGAGCTTCGCAAGCTCGGCGAGTTACGCGGCTTCACTGAAGAG